>NC_071278.1:3317511-3352511 GCF_023375685.1 Ictalurus furcatus
CGCTACAGGTTTAGCCGTTGCACTGATGGATGTTGAAGCCGTGTTTATATGCGTAGCGTTTCCCGCAGTCCACGCAGCTGTACGGTTTCTCTCCGGTGTGGCTGCGCAGGTGTATATTTAGCGAACTCTTCTGAGAAAAGCTCTTGGCGCACTCCATGCACGTGTAGGGTCTCTCTCCGGAGTGAGTGCGCATGTGGATTTTGAGGTACGTCTTCTGAGCGAAGCGCTTACCGCACACCGTGCAGCCGAAGGGTTTCTCTCCGGAGTGCGTCCGTAAGTGCACTTTTAAATAGCTCAAGTAGTTAAAGTTCTTCCCGCAGAACACGCATTCAAACTTCTTCTGCTCCGGACCGGACGTTAAGTTCTTCGGGGCGTTCAGGTGCATGTTAGCGGGAAAGAATCCGCCGAACTCCTCCGAGCTCACGTTGGACGACGTGGCGGCGTCTTCGAGCGCAGACGGTCTCGGGTCCGCTCTGACGTCGAACGGCTGCTCGGCCGCGCGTCTCGGCGGCGTGTTGGCGAGCGCGGCGGCGTACGGGAGGAACTCCTCACTGCTCTGGGCCACGTCGCGTTCCACACCCGAGAACGCAGGGTCTGTAGGTCATTAAAGTGAAATGTGAACTTCGCAACATGTGAACACGGAGTATTTACGGTTCTAGGTTACTGCACCTTTCTCACTGCTCCTCGAGTTGGCTTGTGGCTTGCTTTTACCCGGGCCGTCGTCAAACGTCTCGTCTTTGATGATGATCATGTCGGGTCCATCATCTTCCATCAGATCAATAGACTAACAAAGAGAAATCGTACAGAATAATTAAACCAGACAGTGCCACCCCCGGACTGCCCCGCCCTCGGACTGCCCCGCCCTCGGGACTGAGAAGGGCTGGCAAGTGACCTCGATTTAAAAAAAAAAATGCTAGCAAGAAGATAAAACAGGCAATATGTACTCAGACAGCCCTGCCCTAGAAGTGCTCTATCCTCATTACACTGCTTCTCCATCCGACTGCAAATCTCTCAAAATGTCCCACCTTCAGACAACTTTACCCTCAGACTGCTCCACCTTCAGATTACTTTACCCTCAGACTGCTCCACCCTCAGATTACTTTACCCTCAGACTGCTCCACCCTCAGATTACTTTACCCTCAGACTGCTCCACCCTCAGATTACTTTACCCTCAGACTGCTCCACCCTCAGATTACTTTACCCTCAGACTGCTCCACCTTCAGATTACTTTACCCTCAGACTGCTCCACCCTCAGATTACTTTACCCTCAGACTGCTCCACCCTCAGATTACTTTACCCTCAGACTGCTCCACCCTCAGATTACTTTACCCTCAGACTGCTCCACCCTCAGACTGCTCTACCCTCAGACTAATTTACCCTCGGACTGCTCCAACATCAGACTGCTCCACCATCAGACTGCTCCTCCATCAGACTGCTCTACCCTCAGACTAATTTACCCTCAGACTGCTCCACCGTCAGATTACTTTACCCTCAGACTGCTCCACCCTCAGATTACTTTACCCTCAGACTGCTCCACCCTCAGATTACTTTACCCTCAGACTGCTCCACCCTCAGACTGCTCTACCCTCAGACTAATTTACCCTCGGACTGCTCCAACATCAGACTGCTCCACCATCAGACTGCTCCTCCATCAGACTGCTCTACCCTCAGACTAATTTACCCTCAGACTGCTCCACCTTCAGATTACTTTACCCTCAGACTGCTCCACCCTCAGATTACTTTACCCTCAGACTGCTCCACCCTCATACTGCTCCACCTTCAGATTACTTTACCCTCAGACTGCTCCACCCTCAGATTACTTTACCCTCAGACTGCTCCACCCTCATACTGCTCGGGACTGAGAAGGGCTGGCAAGTGACCTCGATTTTAAAAAAAAAATGCTAGCAAGAAGATAAAACAGGCAATATGTACTCAGACAGCCCTGCCCTAGAAGTGCTCTATCCTCATTACACTGCTTCTCCATCCGACTGCAAATCTCTCAAAATGTCCCACCTTCAGACAACTTTACCCTCAGACTGCTCCACCTTCAGATTACTTTACCCTCAGACTGCTCCACCCTCAGACTGCTCTACCCTCAGACTAATTTACCCTCAGACTGCTCCACCATCAGACTGCTCCTCCATCAGACTGCTCTACCCTCAGACTAATTTACCCTCAGACTGCTCCACCATCAGACTGCTCCTCCATCAGACTGCTCTACCCTCAGACTAATTTACCCTCAGACTGCTCCACCTTCAGATTACTTTACCCTCAGACTGCTCCACCCTCAGACTAATTTACCCTCAGACTGCTCTACCCTCAGATTACTTTACCCTCAGACTGCTCCACCCTCAGACTGCTCCACCATCAGACTGCTCTACCCTCAGACTAATTTACCTTCAGACTGCTCCACCTTCAGACTACTTTACCTTCATACTGCACCATCCTCAGACTGCTCCACCCTGAGACCGCCCCACTCTCAGACTGCCCCAAACTCCAACTGCCCCAACCATCAGTCTGCAAAAATGGTCTACCCTCAGACAACCTCAGACTGCACCACCCTCAGACTACTTTACCTTCAGACTGCACCACCCTCAGACAGCACCACCCTCAGACTGCACCACCCTCAGACTGCATCACCCTCAGACAGCACCACCCTCAGACTGCACCACCCTCAGACAGCACCACCCTCAGACTGCTCCACCCCACACCCAGACAGCCGCACCTTTCAGGCACTTTTTACAGTGACGTGAACGACTTCTTGAAAGTCAGATCACTGTTCATCACTACTGTGATTAATTGTTAGGGTGTAAATTTATAGTCCCTACCAGTTTTACTGCCCCAGCATCCAGAAAAAATTTAATGAACACTGGGGTAATTTTATATTCATTAAAAAAAAATAAAAAAAAAAGGAGCCATGCTATTACTCCAGCTTAATTACATGACTGAGAGCTGGAACAGAACAGAAATATGGACTGACACTGACACACACACCTCTATCATACACGGGTCCACATGGCTCTGATGCTTGTGTAGCGCACTGGACTCCTTGTCTCTCCACAGGTCCATACACCACTCCTTCCCAAACACGCCTTCGATGGTGGGACGATGTCCGGCTTCTGTTCAACGCAAAGGATATTCATTCTCACATGTCGCAAAGTGAAAGCTCAAGCAAGTTAACGTACACAATGTTCTCCATACACAAAAAGTCATCAATAGCAGCGCATCGGTTTACAAATTTACAGCGCGATCACAGCTGTGTCTTCAGCCAAGTGGACTTGTACATGATCTCAGACTTTAAAATAAAATAATAAAACAGCTGTATTACTTTGATATCACTCCGCACAGGCATCTAATACAGGTATAAAGTAATTTTATTATAAATGTAAGAATACATGTAACACTATAAGAGTGATATAGAGGTGTTTAATGTTAAAGAGTAAAGTTAGTCTTAATTTTATTTTGCACAGTGTAAAATAGCTTAAGATTAAGATAAAGATGCTGAAGGTTAAATAAAATTAATCTTAACCTTGTTTTGTTTTGTTTTCTTACTTGAACATATATGTCTTATCTTACACTTAAATTAAAGGTTCCTGAGCAAATAGTGTTAAGATTCCTTTCGTTATAAGTATAATCGACGGTGCATAATGTAAGAGTAAGATCAAGATGTTTAATGATAAAGAATGAAACTGGACATTATATATAAATTAAAATGAAACAAAAACACGTTGCTTATTTGCTCAGGGAGCTTTCGTGTAAGTGTAAGATAAAAAAAGATAAATATAAGATCAGATAGACACAATGTAAGATTAAGATAAAGCTTGAAGGTTCAGTAGTACAACTAGTTTTGCCTTTATTTGCACGGACAGCGTGGAATAGATACTCCACATTTAAAGTAAGATTAAAATGAAGCTTTTGGATGCCACATAATAAAATGCCTTTATTTGCGCCATTGTGGAATAAATACTGAAGCTTTATTATAAGTGTAAGATACAGAGAGGGGAAATAAGGATTCAGATACTTCTGTTTTTTTGTTATTTAATACACTTCCAGTGTGTGGAAGTCTTTTGATTTCACTTATGAATGGATGGATGGATGGATGGATGGATGGACGTCTAAACACTCCAGCTTTATTAGCATTATAAGAAATGCCCTATGAGTGATATAAAAGTGTTTGTTTACATATTAAATAAAAGGTTTGCCTGTATTTGCGTAGCTGTAGAACAAACACTCCAGCTTCATTAGAAGTAGATGATGAGCTTGATATGGTATCATTTATTTGCGTCCTAATGGTATAATTACTCCACCTTTATTAGAAGTAGAAGAAACACTGTATGTTCTAATTCAGGGGTTCCCAAACTTTTCCAGGGCAAGGCCCCCCAAATGGCATTAACATTTGACCGAGGGCCCCCTTTTGAAAGAGGTCTTTAAAACACATTAAAAATACAGACTTCTGAATATATCCCCCCCTTTTTTTAATTAATAATTACATCTTTACATTACATTACATCAGGAATTGATTGTGTGCGTGTGTGTGTGGTTGTCTGAGAGTGAGAAAGAGAGAATCTTGTATCTATTTATTTTTCACACTAAATTGTTGAGGGCCCCCCCCGGGCGCCCCCTGGCGGCCCCCACTTTGAAAACCACTGTTCTAAGTGATATAAAAGCGTTTAGTGGTAATATTATATTAAATCTGACCTGATATGATATATTATATTATATTATATTAAATCTGACCTGATATGATATTATATTAAATCTGACCTGATATTATATAATATTATATTAAATCTGACCTGATATGAAAGTGTTTGTTTACATATGAAATAAAACATTTCCCTGTATTTGTGTCACTGTAGAATAAACCACTCCAGCTTTATTACAAGTAGAAGAAGAGTTTGCTATAAAAAGCGTTTTGTTAAATATTTCCACGAATTTGACCTTTTATTTGTGTCCTTACTGTATAATTACAGCGTCTTTATTAGAAGTAGAAGAAATGCTGTATGGGCGATACGACAGTGTTTGTTTACATCTGAAATAAGCTGTTTACCTGTGTTTGTGCGACTGTAGAAGAACCCAGTGCGGCTTTATTTGCGTGGTGAGATGTCCTGTATGTTGTAGGAGTGGTCTGAGAGTGTTTTAATGTTGAAAATGAAATGAAAATCCTACCTTTATTGGGCACACTGTGCGCCTCGGCTCTGTCCTGTGTGCTCCTCCTGCTCGCCTTCAGCTCGCTCTCTAACAAAGAGCACTTCTTCTTCAGACCCTCGTTTTCTGAGATCCTGCGGGAAAGCTCTCTCCTGAACACCGCATGACTCTCCTCCACCAGTTTGCCGATTTCCAGCACGGCCGTTTTGGCCAGCATTTCCATTATGGACGCTAACTGGCTCTGAAAATGGGAGTCGCTCACCATCGTCTCCACCATCTTTATTATTATTACTATTGTTGTTGTTGTTGTTGTTATGGTGATGAATAAATCAAGCACAAACACCTTTCCTAAGAGTGTCACCGCGTTACACTTCTCCTTCTCGGCACTGTTTGACCTCGGGCTATTCCCTCACAGCGCTTTTTCTTTACTTTATTGTGGAAGGAAATGGAGAAGGGGCTGCTGGGATTGCTTACCGTAAATCTCAGAATAGTAGAAGGGCTCATGTGTGTACCAAAGGGGAAAGTGTAAATATAGCCTGAAGGGCGCGATTGTGCTTCACAACCTCCAAAAATAACCCCCCTCCCTGTTCCCTTCCCTTCTTATTAAAGGTGGGGTGTGGAGACGGTTCAGATTTCAGACAGTCCATAGTCTGAATCTAATCAACCTAAAGCAGACATGTTTGCTGCCTGTAGGTTTCTGTCTTCTTCACGTCTGCACTACAGATACAAAGCTAATGTTGCTAACATGCAACTGAAACCAATGGCCACCGGTTAGCCTCACAAGGACTGCAGGCGGAAATCATCACTCATCACGTCTGAACACGTGTTCAGTTTGTTCCTAAATCACAATCCGAGGGGGGTTTTTTTCCATTAAAATGATTCATCTGCACAAGCATGATATCATATAGTCATTTAACTCTTAATTCTCGGTTGTCTCATGAAGGTGTTTTTTTTGTTGTTGTTGTTGTTGTTTGTTTGTTTTTTTTTGGGGGGGGCTGTTTTGTAAAGAAAAAATGCTAAATTAAAGAACAGATAAATAATACATAAAAATAATGGAACCATATACCTTTCTAACAAAAGAAACCTTCTAACAGCCGAGCTACATCTCCCTTCCTCCGTGTCGTCATGTGACAGATTCGCTCAATTCTTCACATTAAATTCGAGTGACGACGATTAGCAGCTTCGCCAAAGGTGTGAGGAAATATGATACGCTGAAGTTGAAGAGATGGAAAGAATTCAATGTCTATCATCGCTTCCTTTTGTAAAAATGTTTAGCTACACACATAACATTACATACAGTTAGAGAACTGGTGGTTCTGTTTATGCTAGCTAGCTAACAGTAGCCAAGATATTTACTGTTTTTGTTTGCATTCTGAAATAAAACATTTTACCAGAGAATCGTTGGGGCATAGCTGTATTTTAATATATATATATATATATATATATATATATATATATATATATATATATATATATATATATATATATATATATTTAGCTTGGTTTGTTAAAACCTAGTTAGCAATTTAACAAGTTTCCAAATCTAAATGTTATTGGAACACATTTCACGAGATACAAAAAAAAAAAAAACAACTAAATCTCAACAACAGCCTTGTAAAAATCTTTGCTATGCAAAGAAATAAAAACTGACACAAAACAGGTAATTAGCCAGTCACCCAAGTAACATTATCTTATTCATTTCACTTCATTGCACATTCATAACTAAATATTACGAGGATTTCTGAAAAACGAAAGGGGGATGATTTTTCTAAGCAGTGTTTAGCTATCTAGCAATAATTAGCTAGCAGCACTAGTTAGATAGATACAAAGCTAAAGTCACCTAACTAACCTGAACTGAAACAACAACCTGTGGTAAGGTATTTTAGCTACGTTAGCTAGCTTGCTAAATCCCAGCGATCCAACCCAACTAGCTCGGTGACTCGTGTTACCTAATTAACGCAGCCAAACATGATCTTGCCACAAGTTGTTGTTTCAGTTAATAATATTTAGCTACATAACAAAGTTAATATTACTTAACTACCATTACCTAAGAGCTAAAATGACCTTACCAGAAGTTGCTGTTTCCATTAATGGGGAGCGTACTATACCTATGTTTCCAGGGTTCTATGTTCCCCAGATTTATATGGTACATAATGAACACATGGCGATTTAAAGCTGGAGTTAGGCTTCAGCATAAGTGAAAGCTGGAACATGTTCATACTTAACATTCTGTTCTTTTTATGACGGTTTATTGTGTTTTATAGGCTACATTACGGCATTTCTTCAGTGTAGTGTATACATTTCAATATTGTTCATGCATAGACTTGCACTGTATGAATAGAGACTAACAGCTACTTTTAGAACAGCACAAATGAGGGTTCAGCGTGTGCAACCTGGTTCATTCTCCAAGTTCATAACGTTCATACATTTCAAGTGCGGATGAAGGATGGATTTTAAACAAATTTGTAGCATTTGTTTGTTGTTATTCGTTTAAATTCAATTCCGTTTTTATTTGTATAGCGCTTTCAACAACGGGCTTCGTCCCAAAGCAGCTTCACAGAAATATATCAATTCAGGATATAGATTTGAAATTAATAAATTCATCCCTAACGAGCAAGCCAGAGGTGACGGTGGCGAGGAAAAACTCCCTGAGACGATATGAGGAGGACACCTTGAGAGGAACCAGACCTAAAAGGGAACCCGTCCGCATCTGGGTGACACCGGATAGTGCGATTATAAATAATTCCCTTCTATAACTGTGCACTACATGGTCAAACAGTGCAACTGTGTAACCAGGAAATTCATTACAGTTAAATGTGTATTTGGGGTTTAAAGTTAAAAGGTAATTAATTTCATAAGGCTCTGGGAAAATGAGTCCCGACTGCATAAAAGCTTTGGAAAGGTTTACTTAATGGGTGTTAACTGAATATTGAACTGGGGAACATAGGACCCTGGGAACATAGGAATGACCCTCGTTAATGCTAGCTCCGCGATTGCTTTGCAATCTTGCTAACTTTGCTAAAATGACCTTATCCTCAAGTACTGTTTCAGTTCATGTTAGTTATCTAGATAATAAAGCTAACATTAAAAAAAACTAACACTGTCTAAGAAACAAAATGACCTTAGCAGAAGTTGTTTTTTCCATTAATTGTTATTTAACATTAGCATCATTATCTAGCTAATTCAGATAGTTATCTAGCTGTTTCAGTTAATGCTAGTTCAGTCGATTATCTATTATCGTTGCTATCCAGCTCTAGCTCATGTTAGTTAGCTAACATTATTGAAATAACCTTACCACGGGTTATAGTTTCAGTTAATGTTAGTTAGGTAACATTAGCTTTATTACCTATTTACCTTACCACAGGTTGCTACCACAAGTTCATGCTCATAAGCTAACTTACCAGAGGCGTATCACCCTGCACAAAGTATACTTCACGCTTTACACGTACGCTAGGAACAGCATAAAGTACGCGTGACGCAAATTTTGTCATCAGCAGAGTACCGTATGTGCGCCGCCAGACTTTTCTAACCGTGCGTACTTTACACGCGCAGGTCGCACATGCGCATTTAAGTCGTTTGCACTATTTAGTCGTTCCACAAGGTGGCAACAGTGACCCAGGGCCGTTGATTCTCAAGGTGGTCAAAGAAAAAAACTGAATTCGCCCATCCCTCGCTGTTTTCTGGTCGAGAAGTCACACAGACACATCTTCTCTTTCTCTTTTATAAAAACAAAATTCCTCTTCCGCTAGTAACAACAAGTGAAGCAGCATGTCTTTCTCCTCCATTGTTCTTTGTGTTGTTGTGATTCTTCTTCGTTGTAGTCCTTCACACCAGAAGACCTGCTTTACTGCTCTGTACTGACTCTTGTAGGCCAGAAGGGGTAGTGCAAGTTGTTGTAAAGCGCATGCATCGACCAAACGGAGTATACTTTGAAAGGCTATGCGTATGACTGTACACATACGCTTGCGTACACATAAAAAAACGAAGTATACTTTGGGCTTAAGGCTGCTGCTGGATGTGGTATTAGTGAGACCAGCAGGGGGAGCTCACCTTGTGGTCTGTGTGGGTCCTAATACCCCAGTATAGTGACGGGGACACTATACTGTACAAACAGCCCCGTCTTTCGGATGAGACGTTAAACCGAGGTCCTGACTCTCTGCGGTCGTTAAAAATCCCAGGACACTTCTCGTAAAAGAGTAGGGGTATAACCCCGGAGTCCTGGTGAAATTCCCCCATTGGCCCTTCTCTATCATGACCCCCTAATAATCTCCATTTCCTACATCCTACATCACTCTCCTCTCCACTAATATCTGGTGTGTGGTGGGCATTCTGGAGCACTATGGCTGCCGTCGCATCATCCAGGTGGATGCTACACACTGATGGTGGTTGAGGAGATTTCCCCTCCATACAATCTAAAGCGAATTATGTCATGACTATTAGACAACAAAGCTAACATTACTCGGCTAACATTCCCTGAAACAGCAACGTGATAAGATGAGGCAATTTGATCAAAGTTATGTTATGCTAGTATGTAAAAGTGTTCTCGAAGTTCGAGGTGTCAAATCGTCAGCGAAATCTCAGTGACCGACGCTTGAGGAACGGAGCCCGGGTCCGTTCACGGTTCTGCCGTTCCGATCACAGAAGCCAGACTTGGCGTTTGAATGCACAACCAGATGTTTGTTCAGATTGAATTTCTTGGTAAAGCCTTTCCCACATTCGACACAGATGAAGGGTTTCTCTCCGGTGTGAGTTCTCTGGTGCATGTCCAGAGAGCACTTCTGGATGAAAGCTTTGCCGCAGTGCATGCAGCGGTACGGCTTCTCTCCCGTGTGTGTGCGCTGGTGTGTGTACAGGTGACCTTTCTGCGCGTACCTCTTACCGCACAGCGTGCACCTGTACGGCTTCTCACCCGTGTGACTCCGCTTGTGGATTTCCAGCTGGCTGAAACACTTGAAGCACTTTGTGCAGAGCGGGCACGCGAAGCGCTTCTCCTCCTTGAACCTGGAGGCCACGCGTCTCCTGACGGGCTTCGGTAGGAGATAAGACTGTGTGCTGTCGATCTCTGCGCTCGAGCGCACTTTTAAAGCAGGTCCTTCAGGGGCGTGTAAATTATTTTCAAAAAAGATTCTGTCCTGTGGATGAGTCTGTTTGTCAGCAGATTCATCACTGAGATGCCTGGCGGATCTTTCCTCAGTGCTGTGTACTGCAAGTCACAAATGACCACACAATTATTCATATTAATGCTCACTTATGATTGAATATGAATTCAATTTATGATTATCATACATAAAAGCATAAAGGTTAACATAAATATCGAGTCCAGCAATTCGTATGCACTATAAATGCTTATATCACATTTATAGATATATGTTTTTGTCTTAAACGTCTATATTTATATCAAACGTGTTCATAAAATGTTATATTACATTTCAAAACTCTCAGAGAAGAAAACATTATACGACTGGACTTTTTAATCAGGTGAAATTCGATAAAAAAATGAGCAGAAACTGACTGCCATCTCTCGTCTTGTCTCCTCCTAATTCAGCGTCCCAGAAGCCCTCCTGTTTAACCTTTACTTCAATAGTCGGTTCTTCTCCGTGATGCTGCTGCAGACGACAGTCACGCTGTTTCTCTCTCATATCAGCCTACATAATATTAAAAGGATATAGCATCTTATACGTTACGCATCCCTTTAAGAATATGTTTCGTGTTGACAGTTTCATTAAAAAAAAAAATGCATTAAGGAAAACTTACATGGTCCTGTTCAGAGGTCACAGGAGTGTCGAGTAAAGCAGCATCACCCCCACTGAACTCTTCCAGCTCACTCTCTCTAGATACAATCAAAAACAATCTTAAGAGGAAGTTTCGCTCCAAAACGAGTATTCGGTCTAGCAAGAGCACCTGATTAGTGTGTAGTGTAATGAAGCGCCTTGAAACGCTCAGCGATATTCGGCGTGTTGAGGTAATTTCCACTGAAACAGGAAGACAGGGCGGGGCATATCGAGTGGCTCCTCCTCCTTTTTAAATAGCCAATAGCATTTAGTTTACCTCACAGCTCAGGACCATGGATTTTTATCATGTTGGAGACGGGACGCTTCGGATTCCAGAGAGCGTTCGGTTGGACAGAAAATCCGAAAGTGCAGAATGATGTCATCAAAATGGTTGATCCGTATCGGTGGTGGAGAGAGAGTGTAAATTGTGAATGCGTATATCCTCTAAATGCGAATTTTTTCATTGTTTTGGAGCACACTAGCTTATAGATAACCTTAAGACGAACACATTCATACTAAAAGTCACAAAACTTCCATGTTGATTTCATGAGGACTTTAATAATGTGTTGAACCCTCGACATGCGAGTTCCCGACCTAAAGAATGGCACATGAAAGACCCTTTAAGTTGCATTTACAAATTTACAAAGTTGATCGCCAAGTTTCCTATTTTATTACTAACTTTTACCCTTATTTCAAAGCAACGGACAGTTTTAGTTGTTATTACCCACATTTAATTAGTTGTTATTTAGTTGTTATTACCCACATTTAATTAGTTGTTATTTAGTTGTTATTACCCAGTGCACCACAGGATAATAGTGGTGCAGTGGGATTTAGTGCTTGCTTCGTCTCGACCTAAAGAGAGCGATGCAGCGGCGCTTTAGTCCTTTAGTATGTTCCCTTTAACACACATGGTATAATAACCTTTTAATATGAGGCTGGTTCTCTGTTATGGAGCTGTTGTTTTCTCTTCTGGAGGTGTGGTTCTCCTTTCTGAGGCTGTGGTTCTCCGTTCGGGAGGTGTGGTTCTTCGTTCTGGAGCTGTTGTTCTCCGTTCTGGAGCTGTTGTTCTCCGTTCTGGAGCTGTTGTTCTCCGTTCTGGAGCTGTGGATCTCTGTTTCGGAGCTGTGGATCTCTGTTTCGGAACTGTGGTTCTCTGCTTTGGAGCTGTGGATCTCTGCTTCTGAGCTGTGGATCTCTGTTTCGGAGCTGTGGATCTCTGTTCCGGACCTGTGCTCCTGTACTGCTGTAAGCAGTGCTGATGCTCCAGTATCTCCAGCCTCCTGGTTCTGAGTTGTATTATTTGTTGACATGTGTTTCTCCATCAGCTGCAGTCTTTTCCTCAGGAAGTCGATCTCATGTTGACCTCGGGTCACCTCAGACAGGAGGATTTTACATTCCAGCTCCACAAGTTTACTGATCTCCAACACCGCCGTTTTGGCCAATGTTTCCATAATATCAGCTAACCGAGTCTGAAAAGCAGAAAGAGGCGTCAACATCTTTTATTCCCTCAATATATGGAGGTAAAGACTAAAATAAAGCCGCTTATTTGCGTGCAAAAGCCTCTAAAACATGTTATGTGCTGTAAAGTAAAGTTTTGCATATGCTGCTTGCCCTCAGCTCGTGACTACCATGTTGGAAAACAAGGAAGATCATGTGGAGGCGATGGGTCCAGGGTTGCCAGGTCACAAGAAAACATGCGACATTAGTCAGTCCATTAGATTGGAAACAAGCAACCTTGTGCTCTGGGAGATAATTCAGATTTGATCGGATTTCTCAAATCTGGGATTGTTTATAGTCACTTCGTAAGGCTTGACGCGGAGATTGAATTTATTTAATTTAGTCCAATTTGGCAACCCGGTGTCGCAGGGCTTTTAAAAAATGTTTTGGTGGTCACTTCGTGTGTTTTCAGTTTTACTGCCATCTATTGAAATGGAGCTAAAATTAATAATAATAATAATAATAATAATAATAGAAATAGAAATGCAACTATATGACTCCTGCTCATGTGTGGAAAGTTTCCACTTTTACATGATGCACCTTTAACATTAAAACAAATAAAACTTAGACAATAAATAAAGTTAAACAAACCAATGTTAAGGAAACAGTACACAACAATCCATACAATTAATTTAATCTTAAAAAAAAATATGTCGCATGTATCTATAACTATAATTTTAATAAAAATCTGGAAATATGCTGTTATAGTAGAGCACTATATGGCTGATAGTAAGTGGACAAGGCTAATAAATAAATAAACAAACTAACTAATTTCGTGCATATATATTGTTCTGTGCTCATAAGAGGGTCTGTGGAAATGTCTCTATACTAGAGGATATTCCCTGAGTGAAAAAAACAAAGTTTAGAATAATAGATCAATTCTGAGAGAATATTTACGGCTCTGGGATCATGGCTCGGTCTGCGCATGCGCATGAGCGGCGACAGCACATGCACGTGTGAGCCGTATTTACGGTAATTCCGCTCAGCAAATGAAGGCAGCGACAGTTCTTCAAGCTGCTGATTGGCTGTGGTCACGTCGTATGAGGAAGTAAAGCAGCTGCAACAGCTACAGTTAACTGCCTAACAGGTTACCAAGCGGAACAGGTAATTCCCTTTTCGATAACACTGTTAATGTATATTATCTCATATATTAGCACGTGCAAAAGTTGTTATTGGCTATATGTGTGTGTGTGTGTGTGTGTGTGCTTCCTCTTAGGTGCATCTTCCCCAGGTTTCTTAGAAAGATCCTACTATAGCACATTGGCTGCACAGGTTTCCACAGGGTCCTAGAGAACCCCCCAGCCCCTGCATGTTTCGTGTTTTTCCCTGCTCTAATACACCTGGTTCAACTCATCATCTCATCATCAGCCCTTCCTGAGATGAAGTGGGTGTCTTAGAGCAGAGAAAACACTACACTGGACAGGACAGGACCAGAGGTGGGAACCTGTGCAGTATATCAATGCATTTGATATGATATGATGATATAAGCCTCCTTTTTTTTTTCTTAGTCACATAATGACTGAGCTCAGACTGAGTGAATTCCTGTCTGTCTCAACCAAAACCCCAGTTTAAGCCTTGAGAAGCTCCTACATGTTGGCAGTGTAACTGTGCCTGCTTTATCTCCAACAGATGTGCGCTGAACCTCGTCAATCCCAGTTTCGACCTGTTGTGTGTTATTTTATTAAAGCACGTCGTGGCCGTAGCCACGTTTCAGACATGTGGGTTAAACTTTGAATGCTTTATAAAGTATCATTTCGGACTAATTTCCTATAAACCCTTTTATACCACAGTGTTCTTGCTTTCTCAGATCTGATTGGCCGGAAGGTGTTGATTATTGTAGGTTTCTATAACCGTGCCTCTGACTGTATTTCCTTCTGTAATCCAAATCGCAGGTTCTGAAACGTTATCGTTTCTATAGCAACAGTTAATCCATTCAATTTGGGACGTGTCCGTCTCTCAACATAATCTTAAACAGGTAATAAATATGTCTTGTTCTTTAACAAAGAAAAAGATATAATAGTCGATATGGATATAAGTTATCTGTAAGGAGACGTTTTGCGAGGAGTCTTTGTAAGTTTTCTGTCATGAGAAGGACCTCTGGACAGTTTGTGGTTTCTCCGTGACAAAACAAGGTGTATTTTCTTTTGTCCTAGTAACTTCAGGAAGGAGGGGAAAAAAAGAGGCTGGAGAGGAAATGTCTGTTTGTAGCTGCTATAACATAAGTGAGAACAGGAACTCACTTGTTTCAGGGACATTTTACATAGTTATATGTCATTCCTTGGCTAGTTGCTTTGGTTTTAATATTTAAACACTATAGGACGTGCCGGTATGGGAAAATAATCAACTTCCTGGTGGTAAAGGTTACTCGAGCGTTTTATACTTCACTTATTGGTTCGGGACAATGTTAATAGTTGTCCTGTAGGAATTTGGCTATGATTTTAAATAAACACAAGCTAGATATTACTTATTGTCTCCTTCAGTCTGTATGAACTGCACAGGAGTAAATAATCATTCAGAGATGTGATGTGGTCACAAGGCTTATTTTAGCCATCCCGTGCTACCCATATGACCACACCCCTGCTGCACACCTAACATCACGCCAAAACTATTCTGCACTTTATTGTTATTGGTCTCAAATCTGAGGATATTTTACACTCTTCTTCTCCCTGCTGTGATCCCAGGGGACGATGTCAGGAAGAAGAGTCGTGGCGTTTGTTTCAGCAGCCGAGCTCGGCCCCGCTCTGGCCCATCTCATAGCGTCTCGGGCTGAGAAGACACTCAGCGACGGCGCTGGCTCGTTTTCCCTCGGTCTTTCTGGAGGAAGTCTGGTGTCCATCTTGAGTAAGGAGCTGCCTGCCGTGCCGAACCTGGACTGCAAGCGGTGGCTGGTGGGATTCTGCGACGAGCGGCTGGTTCCTTTCCATGATCCCGAGAGCACTTATGGACTTTACAAGGTAAATGGAAGCGTGTGCTGATGTACAGTAATCTGTCAGAACCTCATGATTGAACCTCCAAGTAGGGCCTGTTCGAGTTCTGCAAATTTAGCCTGATGATTACTTTTGAATAACGAATTAAATTGTATTTTCTCTTGACTTTATGACACTTATGGAATATATGAGTGTAATAATAATAATAATCAAGCAACAGAATGTATTAAAATTGACCGTGTATGTATATTTAAATTGCATTTTCATCTAACTGTCGAAAAAGAATTACACACAGGTTATAGAACAATAAACAATGTACTCCTTTTTTTTTAACTATATAAATAAATAATGTATAACGGCAAAAACAGGAAATCCTCGTTATTTACAACACAACTATAGCTTCCTGTTACACCACAAAACAAAGACAAAACGTTGAAAGGGTTCAAATGACATGTAATGCCACAGCAATTAATGGTGAAATGGTTTGAAGATGCCTTCTGTACATACAGTTGAGAGCAAAAGTTTGTATACCCTTAGGATAAAATTAAGACAGTGATGTTCCTTCATTGTTAATAAATAAGAAAAAAAAAATGGCTAAATCGTTTATAAGGTATTAATAATGAAAAAAACAATTTGATATCAGTATCTTTTTGTATTGAATAAAAAATAATATTTATAAACGTATATATGCCCACTCTTTGCCCTGTGTGATATATCATATCATATTATATGTTGCACATATAATAGTAGAATTTAACTGTTAATCACAATCAACACAAATAGATCTGATTTTGTGTCGATGTAAGAATTGTGACAAGCCTGATGGAGGCAGCGTGTCATCACTAATCCATCCACGACTTCTTCCGTTCTTCAGAACCAGTTGTTTTCAAAGATTAACATTCCAGGCGACAGGGTTTTGACGATCGAGCCGTCTTTACCGGTGCAGGAGTGCGCTGAGGATTACGCCAACAAGCTGAGTAAGGTACACCGATTAAAACAATACACATTTCCAGCACGTGTTTTACGTTTCGCCAACTCTGTCGGTCTGATTTTCACATCTCCTCACGTCTCCACAGGCGTTCGACACGCAGCAGACGCCGGTGTTTGATATGTTGCTGCTCGGCATGGGACCTGACGGACACACGTGCTCTCTCTTCCCAGACCACCCGTTATTACAGGTGAGACCTGAATGCTAAGACATTTATGTGCGGAGTCTTCTCACGGCTCTGTGAGACCCTGGATGAGACCTTGACTAGAATTCGGCGACTTTCCAACGTCAATTACCCTCCGTCGTGCAAAATACCACCTGTCCTGACATAAAATCCCCACAGAACCAGCACATACATAATGATAACGTATATAAGTCTTTAGTTCGCAAGCCAGCTAATGGAAACCAATCAGAACTAGCCAACATTAGAGAGATGGATAATACAACCGAGCCTACAGCTCACCAAAAGACCTCAAACCACCAAACAATAAGGTTACGGAAATGTTCCCAGTGCATTTACAAGATCTTATTATGAAAGAAAGAGTTTGAAGCAACGTCACGCGTGGAAGCGAGTAAACATTAACAACTTTCAAAGTTGTTACCAAGCCAGGACGGGAAACTTGGCATGCTACGTAGGACACTGTTGAATAAGATAGCTGTAGTTCACGTTAAATAGCACCTGGTTTAAGGGATTCTACTTTTTAACGTTATCGAACTTGCGCTTAAGCTTCAAACTTTACAAAGGCACCAGTGATTCTGTGACTGATTCAGTATTATGATTTTTATTTATACTGATCAGGAGAGATGGTGCCGAGCCGAAAGCAAAGATCGGTATCGTGGGCCGATGCCATCCAAAAACGGTGGATTGAATAATGGCGAGGAAAAAAAAGAATGAATTCAATCCGATCCTGTAAAAAAAAATTAAATAAATAAATAAATAAATAAAAAGGAAAAGACTGCATTTGGAGAAAAAAAAATTTGGGGCTGGAAATGTTTACGTAGAAGGGACTTTTTTGTTGTTATTGTTGATTTTTATACTTTTTATATTTATACATTTTAATAGTTATTATATTTGCCATGCAATTCAAGTGATTGAATTGAAAACAAACTGATTTTGTCATCTTTTTAGTTATGTTTTTTTTTTTCCTCTATTTTTTTTTTTATTTATACAGTATGCTTCAGTTAAAAAAAATAAATAAAGGGGTGGGTATCGATACTCGTTGATACTCGAGGTTTCAGTATGAGTATCGGTACTGAAACACACAAATTAGCATCGTGCCGTGTCTACTGATTATGTATTATTAAAATTCTTTTTAAGATCCAGAGAACGCATGAATAGTGAGTCTAGGAAGTTACATCTTGTCTCAGCACTTATTTGAAGGGTGTCATTATTAATGAACATCTTCAAGTCCTACGCATTCAACATGAGCTAGGTGACTAAAGCCTGTCATACGTCATCTACACGTGATATAAACTCTACAAGTACATAAAGGTTATGTAAAAGTCTTGTTCCTGCTCTTTAGTGCCTCGTCATTTGTGTTTATGTTCCAGGAAAAGCAGAAGACTGTAGCTCCTATCAGCGACTCTCCTAAACCGCCGCCTCAGAGGGTGACCCTCACACTACCCGTGGTGAACGCGGCCCGCTGCGTGGTGTTCGTGTCCACCGGAGGCAGCAAAGCCCCCGTGCTCAAGGCATGTATAAAAAAGGATGTTTCACATATTCTGCATCAGTTCTGCTTTATTTCTGCAAGGAGAAGGAAGAAATGCTGTAATGAGCAAAAAATAACATTGAAACTGAACTGCACACACTTTTCCTTCCTTCTGCTTTTCTCTTGACCTTCACAGCAAGTACTGGAGGGTGGAGACGGCCCGGTCCTGCCTGCAGCCCTCGTCGCTCCGACCCAGGGCGAGCTCTTCTGGCTGGTGGATGAACCAGCAGCTGCCTCCTTAACCCTCGATGTGGAACGACCAGGACCTGGTGCTAAACTCTGATCTCAGAACAGGAACCGGTTTTCTTGTTAAATGGTCGTCGAGCTCTGTTATTTACATGAAATAAAGAAAAATATGATTTTTATAATGATTCATTTTGTGACTTTCCAAGTGGAAAAGTTCTGCGTTCATTAAGGAGACTTGACTAACAGTTTATTAAATTTATGTCAGTAGATATGAGGAAAATGGCTTAAAAGTAAACGATGAATTACACAAAGTAATTGATTCCATATCAGTGACAGGATGGTGTGATGAAGTATATTATATGTTATATATAACAACTCCCTGACGTTTATTTTCCTATAACAGCATGTCCTCTTATACCACAACAATTCCCCAACGACTCCAGTTCTTAATTTGTTATTGAGTGACATGTCATGCTTAAAAAATAATAACAACGTTGTGGAAAGTCCGTAAAACATTTCGTTCCTCTCTTTTTTTTTTCCCCCTCTGTCTTCCTCTGAATTTAATATGATTTTTTTTAAAGCTTGTCATGTTACAGAGAAATCACAAAGAAAAAAAATAAACTCCTCTGTCCTGAAAACTTTCCTGTGGTGGAAAACTGTCTTACAAAGTGCTGGCACTGGAGACTCCTTTCATAAATAAACATCAGGGGCGTAAGCCGGCCTGGGCATTTGGGACTGTAGCCCCGAAGTTTCCACTCGGAGCAGTTCGTCACTACGTAACTGAACGTCAGTACAAGAAGACGGCGGTGTTGTAATTTTATATCTTCAGGGTTTACAGGAAAATACGTGGAAATACTCGTGTCTTATTGGCTGACAGTCTCTCAAACGCTAGCTCACAGTCAGTTAGTCCATCCATCCATCTTCTATACCGCTTATCCTTTTCAGGGTCACGGGGAACCTGGAGCCTATCCCGGGAAGCATTGGGGTATACCCTGGACAGGGTGCCACTCCATCACAGGGTGCCACTCCATCGCAGGGCACAATCACATACACATACATTACGGACACTTACGGACCTACCGTGCATGTCTTTGGACTGTGGGAGGAAACCGGAGTACCCGGAGGAAACCCCCGCAGCACGGTGAGAACATGCAAACTCCCCGTGAACATGATATGAGCAGAGCATAAGGACCGCTAACGTACTTTGCATGGCATCGTAACCAGCTAAACCCATACAGTGATAGCTTAGTGTACCTCCACTTGGTTAGAGACACCAAGCTAGCCTAGTCTCGTGTTAGATAGCCAAAAAGTTTTATATTTTATCAGTCTGGTAGTCCTGCAAACATTTAAATTTTTTAAGCAATTAGCCCTCACATGCAAGCAAAAAAAAATGCTATCTATTTAGAAGTACGTTTTTAAAACTTTTTCGATGGAGAAGAATCTGGGCTCAGCCCCGGATCATTAATCGTCCAGTTAACGCTCCTGGTAAATGTTAAATAAACAATTTGACATATTCTTGGTTAAATTGTATGTTTATTGTTAAACATGTTATGTGGAGCGTCCAGTGACAATGCATCAGAATAATGTGCGCAGTAATATAAACGTGATTTGTCTTGCAGCCGGAACTACTTTCAAAGCCTCTGTAATGGAAAATTAATCAGCGACTTCTGAACAACTTCTTTTAATCTTCTTCTTCTTCCAAAAAAAAAAAAAACGGCCCATGTCTCTTCTCCAGTGAAGCGGTTCAGGACCGGGGGCATTAAATTCCTCTCCCCCTTTAAAGCCCCTCCCCTTTAATCAGGGCTGTGACGTGCCCTTTAAGCGCGTAGCTTCTGCAGTGTTGTCACTGGGTTGAATTTCTGTCGGACGATTTATTTTACCCGAACCTCCTTAAAGCGGCTTTGAATCTTTGATATCGCTTCATGAACAACGTTTAAGTGTTCCTAGCTACAAGGTAGTGTGTATAAAGGGCACTTCTCGGCGATGTTCGGGGTTGTTTTGTGTCTGTTGTGTTTGCTGAACATTACCGGCCCGGTTCTCGGTTACTTTCCAGAAGAGCGCTGGAGTCCTGAATCTCCTCTTCTGGCTCCGAGGGTCGTTATTGCTCTCATCTGCCGAAATTCGGCCCATTCCCTGCCTTATTTCCTCGGAAATATTGAGCGCTTGAATTATCCGAAGGACCGCATTGCACTTTGGTAAGTCATTTTTTCCAGGACGTTGCTCATTCGGGGACACAGAGCTACTGAACACAACTGTACTGAAAACACAGCGCCACTGAACACTGCACCACTGAACACTGTACCCGTACCGCGTTTTATTGAGCACGAGCGGCTGTGATGTGCAAATGAGCTTGCAATAAATAATCTGCAATATGCAAATGAGTTTATACTAATTGATCATACCCCAGATGTATTTGTATGACTGTTTAAATGTAAAAGTAATTCACTGTTTAAAAAAAAAAAAAGTTTTAAGCACAGTTAAAAACTCTGAATTTGCATAATTTTACTCAAGAAATATGCAAGCGATATGCAAATGAGTCTAATAAGTAAGCTGCCATATGCAAGTGTACCTATACTAGACAATTTGCGATATGCAAATGAGTCTCTAATAAGTCATCTGCAATATGCTGATGAGTCTTTAATAAGTAATCTCTCTTATTAGTAGTGTCTAACAAATAATCTGCGATATGCAGATGAGTCTAATATGTAATCCACAATATGCAAATGTGCCTATACTAGACAATTTGCGATATGCAAATGAGTCTCTAATAAGTAATCTGCAATATGCTGATGAGTCTTTAATAAGTAATCTCTCTTATTAGTAGTGTCTAACAAGTAATCTGCAATATGCAAATAGGCCTATAATAAATCATCCGCAATATGCAAATGAGCATCTAATAAATAATCTGTTAGATGCAAATTAGTATCTAACAAATAAGGTGCAATATGCAAATGAGTCTCTCTTAAATTGTCCGCAGTATGCAAATGAGTCTATTAAATAATCCGCAATATGTAAATGTGCCGCTAATACATAATCTGCAATATGCAAATTAGTCTCTGATCAATAATCTAAGATATGCAAATCAACCTGTACTAATTCATCATACCGCCCCAAATGTGTTACTGTGACTGTTTTAAAAAATAAAGTAATCACTATTAAAAAATAATAATAATAATAATAATAATAATGTAGAGGCATTTAGTTGAGGTTTTTTGTTGTCATTGTTTTTTTATTAAATTAATTTTTAAGTGCATTACAAATAAATAAAAAGAAATACAGTGACTAGTGCTTGTATTATTTAGTTTGCCTTTTTCTCAAGAAAAAATTGACTCATCATACTTTTCATCTGTATACGGTTGCGGTTATTGTAGAATGCACACAAAGCAAATGACTTCAATTACTATAAACGGTTGTTTCCACATCATCGTCTCTCTTTTTTCTCTCTCTCTTGTTACCAAGAGCTTTCAAAACTCCTCCAATCCCATGACAGAAAACTTAAAGTTACAGCTTTACTTCTGACTGTTCCAAAGCGCTGGCATTGGAGACTCCTTTCATCAGTGTGAAATGAACATCTTCTTACAGTGCATGAATATAAACACGTGATGTGCAGCTGCACTACTGTCAGAGCTGCTGTTATAGGAAATGAATCAACACCTTCTGACCAATCAGGTTTGAGAATTCAACAAAGCAGAGGTATAAAGCTCCCCTACATTCACACAGTCCAACAAATGCTCTCGTGCATTTCGACAATATCTCTATCTGAGAACAGTCTGTGAGCTCAAGGTCTTTGAGATGCATCTGTGATGATAAAATCAGAATCTGTGTGTGTGTGTGTGAGAGAGAGAGAGAGAGAGAGAGAGACTGTGTAGCGTTGTTTGTGCTAGTTTGAGTGAAAGCAGTACAGGTATAGGCCTGCTTCTGTCACGCACACCTCACAAGTTTCCTCAGGGTGAACACACACGACCCACACTACACACAGATTACACAGAAGTTTATTTGCTGCCATTTCACCCTCAAAAGTCTGAAAATGTCAGTTTCACTGAACTGAAAACAGTCATGTGTCGTTTTCTGCTCTGTTAAATGGGGTTTTCTTTTTCTTTTTTCTTTTTCTTTTTTTTTTTTTTGCCTTGAGGGAAAATATGAGTTTTAATGCCATTCAGCCCATAGTTTCCATGTGGGAAAAATGACCAACTCTCGGCTTTAGTTCTATTATCTGGATGTTTTCATGGTGTTTTTTATATATATATATATATATATATATATACAAACTGTAAAAGCCTGAAAAAGTGACACAAAAGAAGAATGCAACAATTTGGTGATGTCACTGGGTTGCAAGCTTGATGCAGTTATTGCAAGCAAGGGATATGCAACCAAATATTAAGTGTTATTTACTTCACCTTAAAATCTATGCTTTTGCTCATCTAAAAAATTGGGTGGTCTGATACAAAAGGTGCCCTGTTCCAAGCTGAAATGCTGATCCGTCGTCTCCTATTCATCTTTTGATCTCAAACCCAAATGTATTCAGTGTCTAGCAAAAACAAAAGACTTGGCCTTGCTGTTCCAATACTTTTGGAGGGGACCGTATATAAGAAGATGAAAAGAAAAAAAAAAAGCCCAACACAATAGACATGTCTATAAACATAAAGGGGCCTAGTTTCAGCTACACTGGCGTCCAATATCGGAGGGGTACCAGGTCCCAGAACAGAAAGGAAATGCAGAGGGAATGCAAACATCTGTCCAGCAGCAACAGCTGTGTATTCATAAGGTTCAGAACAAAGAGAATGATACAAAAGCTGCTTAGAGAAAGTGTTTCAGTGGAATTATGCTGCAATTGTATTCCCAGAACCCTGCCTGAGCCTGTGCTGACACATGTTTTATCATGGTGTAGATATTAACACAAACCTGCGTCTCTTTCTTTAAGTTAATAAGACAGAAAAAAAATGGAGACTCTTATCTGTGAGGATTAAATGAACATCTCCTTACAGAAAACTTCACCATGTCAGTGGTTCAGCATGTTTCTATATACCGTATAACGAGCTTTTTCATTTGTTTATTGTTAGATTATGCGGCGTGTCTGCCATCAAATCCCTGTGAATGAGTTATTACTACGGAAACGAGAAACCTGTTATTTGCATCTACGACCAGCGCTTCTGTTAGAACCCACGTTTTGTAAGCTTTGTGTGAAGAATTTACCATCGTTTGTTATGTCTGAACTCATCTGCATACGTTTTAACCTGCATAAATTTCAGTTCGGACGTAGTTTGTCGCCATCGCCAGAGTTATAGCTCTGTATCGTGACGAGAAATGTGTTTCTTAATAACACTCTGGACATTTCAGACCCTTTATAAATCTCAGGAACAGAAAAGTTGCCCATAAGCAACCTCAAACATTATCATGCTATTTTACTTACTGCATTTTGTAAATCTAATATCGCTTATTTTAACGATCATATGCAGGAAGAGCAGAACCGGCGGTACTGAGTATAATTTATTTAAAGCACCACTTTTTTGAATCTTTTGAGTTTAAAGGTACACTATGTTTGCAGGTTACAGTTACAGGTCCTGAAAGCCAGTATATTCATGTCCTTTTTTTTTTTTTTTTGGGGTCCTGGCAGTAAATGGACAGAGATATCGGTTACCACCACGGGTGGCTCGAGTGTACATGAAAAGCCATTCGTGCATAGAAATAAAAGAAAGCCTTGTTTGGAGCTGTTATTTAAACACATCACACGTCTTCGTATTGATTACATCGTAGAGAAACGCGGAGATAAACACTTGTACAGGATCGGAGATGTGTTGCCAGATTCCCATTTCTTATAGAGAAATTAAACGGGCGTTTGTAGAGTTTGTTTGTTAAAGCCGTCAGAGAGGATTTCACTGTTAAAATAATATTTATATATTTATAAGTGTTTGAAGGCAAAAAACTGAAGACACGGGAATGATCCAGATCCAGATCCAGTGTAATATCACTATACCAGTGCTATAAAACCACCTGTGTGCCAAACTTAAAACTTCCACAACATTAGATGAACTTTTGGTTGCTGTAGTTGATTATTTTCCTAGATTATATCCCTGTAGTGTGTTTTTATTCCGACTAAACCAAATTACAGGTTTATATTAACGCGCTTGTTAATAATAATAATACATTATTGTTTCTCTAGTAACAGCTTATAGCATGGACTTGTATGGATGACCCCTCATGTAATCTAAGATTTAAATATAAAGCGTACGAGCACTTTTCAAGTTTTCAGTAAGGAGATGTTTGTTTAACATTTACGGAAGGAGTCTCTAGTGTCAGCGCTTTGTAACAGTCACCGGAAAGCCTTCGGGACGGAGGAGTTTGTGCTTTGCGTTTTATCAGTAACATGACAAGCTGATTTCGTGTGTGAATAGCTTAGAAAGAGAGGGAAAAAAAGAGACTGGTGAAAGAACGAATGTTTGCAGCTGATCTGGTGTAAATCGGACCACCCCGCTGTTGATCATTTTCCTATAAAAGCAAGCCTCGTTGTTTATTATTGTTGAGTTAATGGCTAAAAGCTTTAAACAGCAGGGAGAGTGAATTTCCCTTCTGATTACTTGGCGGTTTCACTTCTCCTGTGAGGCTGTTTAAAAAAAAAAAAAGAAAGAAAGAAAGGAAAAGCTTTTGTTACTCAATTCAAAGAGCTCATTTCAGAGCACAGTTTTGTTCCCCTTTGTGTATCGTAACTGAGCTGCAGTTCTAAATGTCTTGAGAAAATGTTATTTTCTAGCAGGTTTGGCCTTCATGCCGGATAATACACACCTGTACAAAGGAATAAGAGCATGGTGATATGACTGCTCTGATTGCAGCACCTGAAAAAGTAAAGTGCCGTTTGTTCACAAAGCCTTAAAGTGCGAATGCAGGTCATGACGTGTCTAATTTTGTGCTGCGCAGGGTTGCGACCGATCATAATGCAGACAACACGACGTATCTGCTCCGAGACTGGCTCGTCAGCGTCCAGAAGCTGTACCACTACGTGGAGTGGAGACCTAAAGAGGAGCCCAGGTTTGTGAAACCGATCACACGGTGTGAAGGAATGATTGATAATTCTCCTATAAATAACTAGGGCACGGGAGACTATATAAATGGCTGATTCTAGCGCCATGTCTGCGTTTGTTCTCGAGTCACCATGTAGTGCAGGCTTTAAGTATCGTGTTGTCAGTGGACAGATTATATTCACTATATTATTGCTCCCAGTGCTCCAGTGTATAACTGATGCACTCTGCTTCTGTAGCTCAATATTTAGTCAGGAGAGATACCATAGCAGCCAACCTAATATATAAATATAAATAATAGATGTTATTTAACGACTATGGAAGGCAGCAAGACTATACCTCATTCACTGAGACTGACAGATACAGAGGCCACACCTCATTCACTGAGACTGACAGATACAGAGGCCACACCTCCTTCACTGAGACTGACAGGGACAGAGGCCACACCTCCTTCACTGAGACTGACAGGGACAGAGGCCACACCTCCTTCACTGAGACTGACAGGGACAGAGGCCACACCTCCTTCACTGAGACTGACAGGGACAGAGGCCACACCTCCTTCACTGAGACTGACAGGGACAGAGGCCACACCTCCTTCACTGAGACTGACAGGGACAGAGGCCACACCTCCTTCACTGAGACTGACAGGGACAGAGGCCACACCTACTTCACAGAGATTGACAGATACAGAGGCCACACCTCCTTCACTGAGACTGACAGGGACAGAGGCCACACCTCCTTCACAGAGATTGACAAACACTGAGGTCTTGTCTTCTGCACTGAGGATGACCTCCATTGAGGCCATGCCTCTTTTACTGAGACTGACATGTCCCAAGGCCATGCCTCCTTCAGTGAGATTGACAGACACAAAGGCCATGCCTACTTCACTGAGACAGACACAAAGGTCACACCTCCTTCAGTGAGAATGATAGAAAGGCCACACTTCCTTCACTGACTGACAGGTCCCAAGGCCACGCCTCCTTCAATGAGACATTTGTCTATAGGTTTTTTCTTTTATTTAAAACATTATTGTGAAGAAAGGTTTGAGCCGTGGAATGTCTCTTTATTTCTGTACTTATGTCTGCATTTCCTCATCCTCAGTGCGTACGGTGATGAGGAAGGACCCAAGCACTGGACGAACCACCGATACGCTCACGTGATGAAGCTGCGCCAGGCTGCACTGGAAGCAGCCCGAGAGATGTGGGCTGACTACTTACTGGTGTGTATTTGCTTTAGCAGTCCTGTTTATCACACTCTCTCTCTCTCTCTCTCACACACACACACACTTACATTGTTTAAGTTACACTTCATTAAGAGCATCTGACAGATGACTACGGGTGTAATGAGTCCTTCTTCTTCCTGATGCATAAAATAGATCCCTCCACAATCATTTACATCTGTTTTAAAGGAAATATTAAAATACTGAATCAGTCAGATTGATTTAAATGCTAAAAATGAAATAAATCATGATTTCTAAACAAATGAAACAAATTTAATCCAATACCTTGTACATACTTTAATGCCTATACGGCATGTGAGCGGCTCACAGCATTCACACGCTAACCACGGATGTGAAGAATGATCTGAAGCTTGAATCACTGAACCGACTCACTATGTTGAATCAATGTTTAGACTATTGAACTGAATGGATTCTGAATCAATCTCCGTATCAGAGAAACGTGAATCGAATTGGTTTATATATATATAACCGTATATACGTGTACATGCGTGTATTTGATTTTTTTGATTTTTTATTCTCACACACACTTTCACATCTCCTCTATCAGGTGGTCGACTGCGACAATCTCCTGATCAACCGAGATGTGTTGTGGAAGCTCATCAGGGAGAATAAGACCATCGTTGCCCCGATGCTGGAGTCTCGAGCAGCTTATTCCAACTTCTGGTGTGGGATGACCTCTCAGGTGTGTATGCGTATTAAAACATGGCTTTATTTGCTGTACTTTGCTTGAAAGGACAAGAATTCTGTCTCTTCAGGGTAATTCGCAGTACCAGATCGACCACGATCCGATCATAAATCAATTTTCTGTTCATCTTAAAGTGTCCAAATGTTTTAATTAGTATAGTCATTTTTATTACCATATCCTGAATTATAATTTCTCCATTAAGTAAATAGATTTTTCTGAAATGTGTATTATTTATTTGTTTGTTTGTTTGTTTGTTTGTTTACTTGCTTGCTTACTTATTTATTTGTTTTTAATAATAAAAAGTATATTCAAGGGCAAAAAAATGTAAGATTACGTTAAATATGTTAAATTTTAATATTATTTAATAGTTAATATTAAAACTTTTTATTAAATTTTTTATTTTTTTAGGCTGTGTGACCATTGTGCTGCTCGATATAGGAAAAAGCCTCTGATTAAACGTCATTTATTTAATCGGTTCAGTAGGGGATTTGGCGATTTTTGTTTTTATTTCATCGTTTTTAGCGAATATCAGCGCAGAGTGAAGCGCTATTGATGATGTGAGTTATCATTAATATTCATATGAAAGTTTCACAGGAATTTAATAGCCTGTATGTCAAATTTTAACATTTAGGCATAAAGCAATACATTGTTGCAGAACTACGATGTAGAAGGAAAAAAAAGCGGACTATTTCCCGTGTTGTTAGAGTTAACGCAGCATAATTCTGTGTTCCTGAAGGGTTACTATAAGCGCACGCCGGCGTACATACCGATACGCAAGCAGGTGAGGAAAGGCTGCTTCCCCGTGCCCATGGTTCACTCCACCTTCCTCATGGATCTGCGCAAAGAAGCGTCCAGACTCCTGGCGTTTCACCCTCTGCACGCCGACTACAGCTGGGCCTTCGACGACATCATAGTGTTCGCCTTCTCAGCCCGAATGGCAGGCGAGTACCTTCCTAACACGTTTCTAATCCTAGCAGCACACAAATCTGTTTTAACCCGTTCAGAAGTATGACACTCTTTTTGTTTTTTGTCCTGTCCAGAGGTGCAGATGTTCGTGTGTAACAAAGAGACGTACGGGTTTTTGCCCGTTCCCCTGCGCTCCCACAATACACTTCAGGACGAAGCCGACAGCTTCCTTCACTCTGTCCTGGAGGTCAACGGTGAGTTTTCTGCCTCTGTGTGTTATTCAAATATCTGGAAAAGGCAGATTTTATTTCATGACAGTTGATGTTAATTAACGATGAAATGAACCAGCAATGAAACGGTGTGTTTATCGTGTCATTTAATTTGTAACTTTCAGTAAAGAACCTATTTTGTAAAAGTACCTATAAATATGTAAGGAGTAAAAACACATGGGGGCGTTCTTTATTTTTTTTAAAATAAAGAACGGCGCAGTCGTAGTTTTTAACACTTTAACACTTCGGCTTGCCTACTCTAACTGTCTCGCTTCTGTGCTCATGTAGTGCGATATCCCCCCGTCGAGCCCTCCAGTTACCTCCCCCCTCCCGTCAGACAGCCTGATAAGCTGGGCTTCGATGAGGTACGATGTGTGTATTTCAGATCTGCATGAAAACTCCATCAGGTATCCATTAGGAACTAAAACATCTACATAAAATGATGTGTGTGTGTGTGTGTGTGTCAAACGTACGCAGGTGTTCATGATAAACCTGCAGCGTCGGTCCGATCGGCGCGACCGCATGCTCAGAGCGCTCCGCATGCAGGGGATCGACTGTAAGGTCACGGCTGCTGTCGACGGCAAGTACGTTGGTTTTCGAACATCCTTCAAACAGCATGTTACCAAAGCAGTAAACTCAGTTTTCCATCATTTTAATTTTTTTATTCATTTATTTTCTTAGTGCTTCTGTACAACTCTGATTGAGGAAAAAATTGACATGTCACCTAGAAGCGCCAATCACACGATCGGTCCGATCACGTCCGAGATTAGACGATGATGACATGGATCCTGGAACCTGTATCCCCGAAACCTGTGTGCCATACTAGTTAGCTAGCTAGCAAACTCAAGACTGTGTTAACTAGCTGTCTAGCTAATAAAGATAGTAGGCGGGCATAGGGGTGGTTCTAATTTGCATATTGGTGCATATTTATAGATCAGGACACATTCAGAGAGTATGGGAGCTCCTGGCATGTTGCCTGAGCCAGCAGAAGGGAAGGTGCTAAATGACACCTTGCTCCTTCAAATAACTAAATTTATTGTATTATAATTGTGACGTTTTTCCTCAGAGCCATGAACGTGAGTGAGATCCAGAGTATGGGGATCCACATGCTTCCAGGCTACAGCGACCCCTATCACGGCCGGCCTCTGACGAAAGGAGAGCTGGGCTGCTTCCTGTCTCACTACAACATCTGGAAAGAGGTAAAAAGCCTCTGTATCTGACTGCACGTCGTCCTGTGTGAAGCGCTGATCAATTAAACGCCGGGTATTGACCGACAGATTGCCGAGCGTGGCCTGAAGACCTCCCTGGTGATCGAGGACGATCTGCGGTTTGAGATTTTCTTCAAGCGGCGCCTGAAGAACCTGATGAGCGAGGTGGAGAGAGAGGGGCTCGACTGGGACCTGATGTGAGAGGAATGGTTTTTTCAGAAGCACTCGCAGGCACTCGGGGGTGTTCGTTTGTTTCCTTATTTTTCTTTTTCTTTTTTTTTTTTTTTAATCTCAGTTACATCGGGAGAAAGAGGATGCAGGTGGACCATCCGGAGAAAGCCGTGCTAAATATACGCAGCCTCGTGGAGGCGGACTATTCTTATTGGACGCTGGGTTACATGATGTCATTACAAGGAGCCAAAAAGCTGCTGAAGGCAGAACCGCTGGGCAAGATGCTGCCTGTGGATGAATTTCTTCCTGTCATGTTCAATAAACATCCTGTGTGAGTTTCATAGCACACACACACACACACACACACACGTCATAAACACTGTGTTCACAGGAAGTGTTCAGTTGTGAAGGAAAAATGTGAGAAAACCTGTTCCTGTACATCACAGTCTACATAATTTGTATTTTGTTTGTTTGTTTTAAACTGATTTTATTAGCTAACTAGCTAACATGAGCTATATTAATAGGATTTATTATGGGTTTTTTGTTGTGTTTTTTTTTTTTTTTTTTTTTTTTTTTGAGGTCATACTTGTTTATGCTAATGCTAGCCAGCATGAGCTAATATAACAGGAATTCTGGGAGTCATGTCAGCTTTTTCTGGAACTTTTCAAACCTTCGTAATCTTCACACCTAACTCTAGCTAGCAACCTAACATAAACTAACCTGACAGGATTTTGTGAGATGTCACGTTCATAATCTTCACTGCTAACGCTAGCATCTTAACTAGCATCGACTAAACCGAGACAAACGAGGCAAAATTTCTGAAAGGATTTCAAAATCATCTTTATACATATTTATAATCTTTACTGCTAACGCCAGCCCACTGTCTAGGATAAGCTAATCTGGCACAATTTCATATTTATGAAATAAATGACAGCAATTATGGCTATCTGGCTAATATAAGCTAACCTGACAGGATTTATGCGGCATTTGAATCCCTATTAAAACGGTTTGCTGTAAACGTGGAGGCTAATAATCTGCGTGGCTAGCTAACATGCGCTAATCTGAAATGATTTCTGAGAGAATGTCGTGTACATACAGTAAATGTTCATTACTGTGTGCACAGTAATGCGCAGTTTCTGAGAGGAATTGTATTCAAATGGGGTGAATTTATGATTATTTCTTTTTAATCTGTTGTGGTAAACTTGATTGGACAAAAAGGGATTCAGATTCAAGATGGCGGTTCGACTGTCCGTAGGATCGTTTTGTCCAAATTTTGTAGATGAAATAGCACAGATAAAGTGTCTGGAAACCACACATGCAAGTCTTCTGTTAATTAGCTACATTAGCCTCGTAGCTTTAGAGCAAAACTGAAAAGAAAAAATAAAGAAATAAAAAAAGCAAACACGCTAGCTGTTCGGTTGTATTTGAGTGAATAGAGGAAATTTGAGATTCACCTCACTTCATCTCACGGTTCTCTCGTCTTGCAGCTCAGACTACATGGAGCAGTTCGAGACGCGAGACCTGAAGGCGTTCTCGGCCGAGCCCCTGCTCGTCTTCCCCACTCACTACACGGGCGAGCCGGGCTACATCAGCGACACGGAGACGTCCACGGTGTGGGACAACGAAGGCGTGCGCACAGACTGGGACAGAAAACGCTCACGGAAAACCCACGAGCAGGACGAGATCAGCACGGAGGCGCAGAACTCCGACGTGCTGCAGTCTCCTCTGGACAGCACGGCGAGGGACGAGCTCTGAGCCACGCTCGGTCCCAGACGCCCCATCCAGAGAGAGGGAGGAAAATCTCAGAAGAATCCATTTTTTAAATTTTTTTTTTTTTTACTTTACCACACTGTTTGTGCCTTTTGACTGACCAAAGAAAGACTTTTTTTTTCTTTAAGTGTTGGGTTAATATTTTTTTTTCTCCCCCTAAACCTCTGTGTAGATGATCATGTGACTGTGATTAAGCAATCTGTTTCCTTTTATGCTTTTCCTGCCTGCTGTAGTCCACTTATTTCAGTCCTAAGGCTGATGACAGACGCGTTGTAGATTTGGTTCATTCGGCACTGTTAGGTTCCATTACTATTAATATTTGTTTTGGTTTTTTTTAGTGCATGATGATAAATCTGTTATTTTTAATACTGTATTGTCCATCTCTGCATCCACAGGAGGAAAGCATGTTCGTTATCACATTTTACGTTTCATCACCATCTGTACAAATGTATCGTCATGAAAACGCCACAAAAAGTCCATCGTGAGAAGAGGCTGCTGTACGTGCACTTGTTTTTTGGCTGTTGTTGTTTTTTTTTTTTTTACAGGTTAAATGAACTGATTGAAAAAGTGAAAGAAGCAAACTGTAACTGAAGCAAACACATCGAGTCACGATAGTTGTGTATCTGATATGCCTTACAAATGTAAATGAAATAACACTCCAAATCGATACAGAAACACTGTGGTGTGGCCTTGAATGAGGAACACAACGTGTCGACGGTTGGATCGTAGTTCTTGAGGTTTACGGGTTCATTTCATTCGGGAGATTAGTCACAGAGGCAATTTCCTGTCAGAAGTAATCATACAAAAAAGCATATTCATTCCGAGTCATCAGTTTTAAACACTGACCACTTGTATTCCTGCGCATCCATATGAATATCCAATCAGACGTTCACGTGGCAGCAGCACAATGCATAAAATCATGCAGATACAGGTCAAGAGCTTCAGTTCATGTTCATATTAAACAGCGGAATTAGGGAAAATGTGATCTCGGTGACTTTGACCATGGCCTATTAGTCGTCGATGGTGCCAGATGGGCTGGTTTGGGTATTTGAGATCTTCTTTTGATCTGGGATTTTCTGGAAGGTCACACGGAATCTTCTGGAGCTTCAGGATCTTTTGGAAGGTCACACAGAATGGTGCGAAAAAAACAAACGCAAAACAAAGTCCGGTGAGCGTCAGTACTGCGGATGGAAGCACCTCGTCGACGAGAGAGGTCTGAGGAGAAGGGCTCGACTGGCCCGAAGTGACAGGAACGTGAACAGGAACGCTACATTAACGGTAACAAAAAAAGACCAGGAGATACTTTTCTGATCCTCAGTTTGGGTGCCCGCTGTCGTGTCAGACTCCGGTTCCTGCTCGACTAGATTGGATCCCAAAGCTGTTGCAGCCCATCCGCCTCAAGCTTTGCTGCGTTGTGCGTTCCGAGATGCTTTTCTGCTCACCGCGCTTGTAAAGAGTGATTATTTGAGTCACCGTAGCCTTCCTGTCAGCTCGAACCAGTCTGATCAGTCCTACATGTACAGTTGCAGATCTACGAGTCTGAATGTGGATTTGTGTCTCATCGTTGCATTTCCATATAATCACTTCTGACAGAAAAAAAAACTCTGTAATTCGTTAATGAAAGAGTTTCTGACCCAGCGTGTGCCTCTTTGTGGCAACGCCTTGTTTGAATTTAAGGTATCTTCACATATCCAGCTGTAATGACAGTGTGAATGTTCCAGCAAGCCTTTTTTTCCGGCTCCTACACCAGCACCACGGCTGTCTACCCTCTCTTTATGGTCAGAGTAGCTTACAATTAAGCTGAATGAATCCTACTGGCACGCTTTTAAGTTATGAATTCTACACTGAGCGTGTGTGTGTGTGTGTTACGTACATGACGCATCTCCTGAAGCACAGGACAATAATATTTGTCCTCTAATAGCAGTTAAGGCTGAGGACTGGATATAACAAAGACACCAGTGGACTACTGAGTGTGCGACATAATTACATATTAGAGGGCGGAAGATGGATTTTTTTTTTTTTTTTGCTTTAAGCTTCGTCAGAGTGGATCACAGTTATACTGCATTTCTTGCTTTTTACTTAGCCCAAAATGTGTGTTTTGCATTGTATAAGGAATAAAATACTTAGTTTTGTGCTGTCATAGGCATGACGAAGCGTGGCACGGTCGGACGACACAGAGTTAATGTTACCACCGTAACGTTGATTATTTTCCTATGACAGCATATCAAAAATGATTTTATCCCTCTGATACCAAAGTATCTTCTAAATTAATATCATTTTTATTTTATTAATGAGTGACTTTTTTTTCTTCAGTTATGGTTATTTATGCGCTCATTTGAATACTTTCATGTCACACATGGCCACTAGAGGGCATGAAAAAAGCAAAGGTAGTACGATCAGGTCATTATGACCTTTTCGTCTCTGAGGTACATGCTGTAGTGATACGTCTATAATTCATTTCTCTTTTGCTGAACCGTGTGGTGTGGGATCAGCTGTGCCATACTGTAGCAGTTAAAGAACCCTTATGTGGTTCAAGTTAGTACACGTTTGGTGCTAAAATGTGTTCTTCAATGAAGACAGACATGTTGGGCTCCACGTCTAATGCAAATACATCAATCCTATGAACAGCTCAGGTCTTTGAGCTTCATCCTTGTGCCATGAAGTTTTCCAGAAAGGAAACCATTTTTCAGGTAAGCAGAATCACTGCCAAAAAAAAAGAGAGACGTTTTAGCAAGTTTAAAAAAATCTCGAATCTAGTCGAAACGATCTAGCATTTCTTATTAAAAGATTATAATAAACCAAATATAAGATTATTAAACCCATCTCTAGACATGTTTGACTATTTTCAAGCTCTAGGTTTTCTTGTTCTATTGGCAGATTATTTTGCTAATGTTAAGGATTCATTTCTAGAAAGAAGCAAAAGTATCTTCCAATAGAATGAAAAAAAAAATTAAAGCTTAAAAATCGTAAAAAATTTCCGGAAACCGGCTTAATAATCGTATTTGGTAAGAAATAGTAGATACATTTGACTAGATTCAATATATTTTCAGTTCCTAAGACTTTTATTAATTTTTTTTTTTTGCTGTGATCTTTTTTTATGTTTTATTAAACATATTGCATTACTTGTAAAATTCTTGTTTTAGTAACACTGTTAATCTCACTCTCTCAAATATCCTGTAATATGAAATGAATGCTAGCTAACTCACATACACTGCAAAGAAAAAAAGAAAAAAACAGGCTAGGGAAAGTCATTCTGTTAGAAGCGCCAGTTACACTCTATGGTCTAAACTACTGTGTGTGGACACCTGACCATCACACCCACAGGCGCTTGTTTTAAAGTCTGTCTCTCCTTTGCCGTTATAATAACCTCCACTTTTCTGGGAAGGTTTTCCACTAGATTCTGGAGCGTGGCTGTGGGGATTTGTGTTCGTTCAGCTACCAGAGCATTGATGTTGTTTGAGGAGGTCTGGAGTGCCGTCGGTGTTCCAGTTCATCCCGAAGGTGTTCAGTAG
>NC_071278.1:3357511-3370011 GCF_023375685.1 Ictalurus furcatus
CATACAAGGCGTCCTTGAGGTATTTTGGCTGCATGTTTGGGGTTGTTTCTTTCAGATTCAGTTTTTTGGCTGATGAGATTCAGTTCTCCTCAACTGAACTCCTGGTACATCACTCCATTCATTTTTCATTCGAACATTCGAATGTCCCAGTACCACGCGCAGAGAGATGGGTCCATGTCCTGATGCTACCACCACCGTGCTTCACAGACACTTCTTTCTCCAAACACGACAAGCTGAAGTTCCTGCTGCTTTCAGGTCATCCTGCAACTCTATTCGAGTGATTACTGACGTCTCGCTCACCTTTCTTACCATTAATCTGAGAGCATGGTGTGAAATCTTGCATGGTGCACCTGTCCAGAGACGCTGTTTTTAGTTGTGCTTCCATGACATTTCCACTTAAATATGATCCAACCAATCGTAGTGACGGGGATGTTTAAAGTCTTCGAGTATTTTTTCCACTTGAGTGTTGTTTAAAAATGTTGTTCCAGAAAACTTTAGGAAACGCCTTCACCTTTACCAGACCTTTACCATACTTTTCGCCTGCAATCTTCCCGACCAATCCGAGGCAAGGAAATTAGCAGAAGAACATCTTCCTGTCTTAAACCAGCATTTACATCTCGAACCCGAATTATTTTTTATCTAACCTTTACATCAAAAGATGTTGTGTGTGTGTGTGTGTAAATTTGAAGTGGATATATGCACTAGAAATATATTACTACAGATCACCTTTTAGATATTCATTTATTGACTGCCGCCCGTTTGTTACTATCATGCAGATACAGGTCAAGACATGTATATTTTTATACAAACCTTCAAAGTATATGTCAAGTGAACAGACTTTCGCACATTTTACTTTACAGTTTGAAGTATCCGATCAAGTTCGATCGAGACTCACATCAATGCTTCATCTGCCATGACTGTCTCACGCTACACAGTGTAGTCAGAGCTGTAGCTATCCGTGTGCGACGTGTATGAATAAGCCATCGTTTAAGCGATATGTAAACAACGACTCGTATGTCATATGAGACATCTCCTTTCTTTGTCTCTCTAAAAGGCATGAACTTCATCAAAGGAAAAGAAAAAAAAAGTATGTTGAGTTAAGTTTCGCTAATAGCTAACCAATAGATAACATAACTAGCTAATGGTAAATATTAGTTATTTATATGATATTTTAGTTGCTGTTTAATGCAGTAACCCTACGTAGTGCTAGTCCTGCACATGAGTAGCATATCCATCCTATCAGTTTTGCAGCATTTGACTAAATCTAAGCAGAATGTATAGCTCTATACGCTTCAGAATTCATCCTGTTACTAAACACCAGTGACCCAGTTCAATTGGCATTCCCATGCCATAACACTTCCTCCACCATGTTTGACAGAAGACGTGATGTGCTTTGGAACACGAGCACTTCCTTTCATTCTCCAAACTCTTCTCTTACCATCGTTCCAGTACAAGTTAATCAGCCTTTTTTTTTTTTTAGAGGTTTTTTTTTAGGAAAGTCTAATCTGGCCTTTCTGTTCTTGAGTCTTACCAGTGGTTCGCATCTTAAGGTAAACCGTCTGTATTTCCATTCATGTAGGCGTCTCTTGATTGTAGATACATCTGTCTCCTCGAGAGTGTTCTTGACTCGGCAAGACGTTGTGAAGCGGTTTTTCTTCAATAAGAAAAGAATTCTAGGACCATCCACTTTATTTGTCTTCCGTGGTCTCCCAGGCCTTTTGGTCTTACTGAGCTCACCAGTGCATTCTTTCTTTTTAAGAACGTACCAAATTGTTGATTTGGCCAGTCCTAAAGTTTCTGCTGTCTCTCTGATAAGTCTGTTTTGTTCTTTCAGCCTGACAATGGCCTCCTTCACTTGCATCGGCACCTCTTTGGACTGCATATTGAAAGTTCCCATGAACAGCTACCAAATGCAAATTCAACACTTGGGAATCCACTCCAGACCTTTTATCTCCGTAATTTGTCATGAGATAACGACATGACCACACCTGGCCATGAAACTGCATATCAGCCAAATGTCCGATGACTTTTGAGCCTGTGAAAATGGAGGGACTCTGTAAAATGGCTGCAATTCCTGAACAGTTCATGCAATATTTTTGTTAAACCCCTTGAACGTCTACACTTCGATCACATCTTTACTGCTTCATTTCAGATCTACCGTCATGGTGTAGAGAGGGAAAATTCCGCAAATTGCGCCACTGGCCGAATCTTATTAACCTGACTGTACAGTTTACACAGGGAAATACACTGCGAAATCAACCGGGACAATCTACCTCACCACATTTGTCAGTGAGCTCATGTCAACCCACATCCCCTTTCCTCTCTCTCTCTCTTCCTGTATTTACTTAGTTTCTTCAGTACAAAACATTAATTTCTGCTCAAGTTCATCTGGTTGCATTTTTAATAAGCCTCTCTTATGTACTATGTAAGGAATACAACACTGTTGGTAGTGCTGATAGAAGAAAATAATTAACAACGAGCTGGTGTGATGCAACCCGTCGTGCTGCGGAGTTTCTCTTTCCACCCGGAAGTTGATTATTTCCTGACTAAACAGCACATCCTGAGGTGTTGTATTTCTCTTATATCACAGATATGTGCCAGTGATTGCATTCTTTTGTATTTATTCAAGAATGACACATCAAACTTTTATCCATTTCTAGTTACTTTTAATGTTGTGGAACATCCTGTTATACAGTAACTTACTATTATAACAGCGGTAAATAGTTGTTCCTCTATTTTCCCTTCAAGTTAATAAAACCAACCAACAAACAAACAAAAAAAGCTTCAAATCACAACGCATAAACTCCTCTGTCCGTGCCGCGAAACAGTTACAGCTTTACCTCTGACTGTTACAACACGCCGACACTGGAGACTCCTTCCAGACATGTTAAATAAACGTCTCCTTACAAAAAAAAAAACTTCACCGTAATCAACAATTATACGTTTTTCGGTAACACTAATACTTGAATTAATACTTACTTAAATATGAACTCATAATGAGTTAAGGCATGTAGTAATCAGGAACTAATGAAGAACTAGTGATGTTTTTTTTTTTTAGATTGTAGAAACGATAATGTGTTCTAACCAATCAGAAACGAGAATTCAACAGCGTTATGGTATATATGGTTATGGTACAGAAGGTGACAGAGTTTCAGTTCACCTACTGCTCAGTGATATTTTATACGTGGACAATCTGAATGCCTTCATACTCCTTATATGAATCTAACTATGTGACACCCTTTCACACATTTTCTCTCTTCTTTTTTTCAGAAGGTTGTGTCCTCACGAGACAACCCGCGACGAAACGCTACAGTGAGATTTTACGGGACTTCGATAACTTGGAGCTGTCCTTATGTTGCAGCCCGTACGTAAACCTACTGTCTGTTTACCTGAACATGCTAATGTGGCTAACAGGAAGTTAACGTCATTGCAGACAAGATTAGCACACTCTGACACTAAAGGCTAATAATTCTTATTGAAAGATTGGTTCTCAAACGTGTGTAGTCGAAGACCCTCATACTGGATACAATTTTCCTACGGATTTGGAGTTTTCTTTTGCACTGTTGGCTCTTCCCTGTCATTACTTTCATTTGACAGACATGATAAATATCAGTGTAAATAGCAAGAGTGTTACAAAGCTGAAATAAGTAAGGAATAAGACACTTCGGGCTGTGCTGTTATTGGTTTACCTTCAAATTCGAGGTGTTGTGCTGGAGAGGGTTTTAGGGTTGGAGGGTTTTGGAGGGTTTTAGGGTTGGAGGGTTTTAGGTTGGAGAGTTTTAGGGTTGGAGGGTTTTAGGGTTGGAGGGTTTTGGGTTGGAGAGTTTTAGGGTTGGAGGGTTTTAGGGTTGGAGGGTTTTGGAGGGTTTTAGGGTTGGAGGGTTTTAGGTTGGAGAGTTTTAGGGTTGGAGGGTTTTAGGGTTGGAGGGTTTTGGAGGGTTTTAGGGTTGGAGGGTTTTAGGTTGGAGGGTTTTAGGGTTGGAGGGTTTTGGAGAGTTTTAGGGTTGGAGAGTTTTAGGGTTGGAGAGTTTTAGGGTTGGAGGGTTTTAGGGTTTTGGAGGGTTTTAGGGTCAGAAGGTTGGAGGGTTTTGGAGAGTTTTAGGGTTGGAGGGTTTTGGAGGGTTTTAGGGTTGGAGGGTTTTGGAGAGTTTTAGGGTTGGAGGGTTTTAGGGTCAGAAGGTTGGAGGGTTTTGGAGAGTTTTAGGGTTGGAGGGTTTTGGAGAATTTTAGGGTTGGAGGAGTTTAGGGTTGGATGGGTTTAGGGTTTTGCAGGGTTTTAGGGTTGGAGGGTTTTGGAGAGTTTTAGGGTTGGAGGGTTTTAGGGTTGGAGGGTTTTGGAGGGTTTTAGGGTTGGAGGGTTTTGGAGAGTTTTAGGGTTGGAGGGTTTTAGGGTTTTGGAGGGTTTTAGGGTCAGAAGGTTGGAGGGTTTTGGAGAGTTTTAGGGTTGGAGGGTTTTGGAGAGTTTTAGGGTTGGAGGGTTTTGGAGGGTTTTATGGTTTTGGAGGGTTTTGGAGAATTTTAGGGTTGGAGGGGTTTAGGGTTGGATGGGTTTAGGGTTTTGCAGGGTTTTAGGGTTGGAGGGTTTTGGAGAGTTTTAGGGTTGGAGGGTTTTAGGGTTGGAGGGTTTTGGAGAGTTTTATGGTTGGAGGGTTTTGGAAGGTTTTAGGGTTGGAGGGTTTTAGGGTTTTGGAGGGTTTTAGGGTCAGAGGGTTGGAGGGTTTTGGAGAGTTTTACGGTTGGAGGGTTTTAGGGTTGGAGGGTTTTGGAGGGTTTTAGGGTTGGAGGGTTTTGGAGGGTTTTAGGGTTGGAGGGTTTTAGGGTTTTGGAGGGTTTTAGGGTCAGAAGGTTGGAGGGTTTTGGAGGGTTTTAGGGTTGGAGGGTTTTATGGTTTTAGGGTTGGAGGGTTTTAGGGTTGTAGGGTTGGACAGTTTTAGTATTTTAGGGTTGGACGGTTTTAGGGTTTTAGGGTTGGGCAGTTTTAGGGTTTTAGGGTTGGACGGTTTTAGGGTTGGACGGTTTTAGGGTTTTAGGGTTGGAGGGTTTTAGGGCTGGAGGTTTTTATGGTTTTAGGGTTTTAGGGTTGGACGGTTTTAGGGTTTTAAGGTTGGACGGTTTTAGGGTTGGACAGTTTTAGGGTTTTATGGCTGGAGGGTTTTGGAGTTACTGTTACCACACCGACGTTCCAATAACAGCATGTCTTGACATCTTTTAATCCTCTTACACCACAGCAACTTGGCCGTGATTACATTAGTAAGATTTAATGTTGTGGAACATCTACGTAACAGGTTATTTCCTGTTTTCACTTACATTATGGCAGCTTTAAACAGTCTTTCCCTCACCAGCCTCTCTTCTTTTATTGAGCTGAAAGTTAAGACAAAAAAAAGAAAAAACAACCATCAACAAAAAACGCAGATTGTCACGTTGTCGTCCGTCCTGAAGTCACAGCTTTACCTCTGTTTTTAAAAAAACAACCTCTTTTTACAAAAAAAAAAATCACATGATTGAGCCTTGAACAACACTATGGTATAAATTTACTTGTACCACAGTGGTGTTGAATTCTCGAATCTGATTGGTGTTGAGGTGTTTATTTCCTGTAACAGCAGCCTTGACTGTAGTACAGCTGCCAATCACAGGTTAATATTAAAGCTCTCGTTCTAATACGTTATCGTTTCGTACTTACACAGAGATCGTATCTGTATCTGTTTTGAAAAGCATGTCGTCGTTGACATGGTGAGGTTTTCCGTTAGATGGTTGTTTAACATTTAAGGAAGGAGTCTCCACTGTCAGCGCTTTGTAACAGTACGTTTTCCCCAACGGGAAACTCTTCAGGACAGACGGGGTTTCACTTTTAGTTTTCTCAGTAAAATGAAGGGATGGAAAAGGAGAACTTGTTGAAGGAAGGACCTTTTGTCGCTGCCGTTATGTAAGTGATAACAGACACTTACTGGTTTTGCGTACGTTCCACGACCTAGACATGTACCTACAGTACATGTACAAGTACACTCTTTAAGAAGTTGTAAATCTTGGCAAATCTCTGTGGTGTAAAAGGAATTAAGAGGACTTTTTGGGATGTACCATTATAGGAAATTAATCAACTTTATTTCAGTCCACAACACACCACCACGCCTTTCATTATTTTCCTATAACAGCAAGTGTTTAATTCCTTGCTTAATGCTGCATGAGAGGCAACTTTGTTTTACTTGCTCGCTTGGTCAGAGAGCTTTTAAATAGTCTTAGTTTTTTGGGGTTTTTTTTATCTGAGCTACTAAGAGTTTGCGAGCGTCGCCATGCTAGAAGTGTGTAAGCAGCTGATGGGAATCTTTACGATTACGTCTTCTTCTTTTTTATTTGTGCAGCTGCATGTAAATATATCGCAGTGCAAGATTTTAACACTGTAAACTGTCATCGAGGTTCATTCTCAAGTGCACACTTTACGTATATCGGGAGTCATATATTCACTTAAGGATTAAGAAGATTATACTGCATTACAATTAGTAGTTAATGAACTGCTTATTAACATCTTTGCATGTGTGACGTGTGTTCTTCAGGTCTCCGGAGGAGCTACTCGGAGACTCTGATATTCAGTCGCTCTCAGAGACAGTAGACACGACGTTGGATGATTTGTCTGTAAGGCGAAATAATAAACTTCATGCAAACTCGTTGTTGTTTGTTTAATCAGCGTTTTTGGTCTGGATTGTGAAGGTTTTGTTTTTTGCTCTGTGCAGAGTGAAGACGTGGAAAGCACGCTGGTCTGTCCTGATGGAGAAGAAAAAGATGGTGGCATGTCGGGTACATCCCTAGCGCAATGCTTGAAAGAGAAAGAGAGAAGCGTTTGTTTGCGTGTGTGTGTGTGTGTGTGTGTGTGCTTGTTTTATAAATACAGCTACATGTTCAAAGTCATAAACAGGATTCAAACGAAGCCATGACTCACAGTTCGTCAATGACGTGTCCTGAATCTCCCCACCTGTATTTATGTGTCTGAGTGAAACGACTGATCTCATTGTTTATCAGGTCTTCTTTGTTTGTCGCAGTAAAGGCCATGTGATATATATATATATATATAGGCTACGTTATGATTTAAGTTATGTCTGATATTACATACAATAATTAAACGCATCGTCATTAAAATGGCCGCCACATCAACCCATTTTTAAATAGTTTTTGATCTGTCTTGCACACTCTCGCTGCTCATTTACACTTTACTATTTACAAGCAGTAAGTGTTTGATTCAACAGGAAGTTTAGCTCAATATTAAATTCCTGACAATGTTCTAGGTATTAAGAACACTAACTGTTCTAATTATTTCACAATAACCGTCCCTCAGTGGTGGAATGAACTTCCAGCCTCAATCCGGACCGCGGAATCTGTCACTATTTTCATAAAAACAGCTAAAGACCCACCTCTTCCGTAAAAAAAATAAAATAAATAAATAAATACATTTTTTAAAAACCCTTACTCTGGCTCGTACACCTCGACTCTAGAACTCAATTAAAAGATCTTGTATAGTAGCACTACTTGTATTGTTCTCTGCGTGATCTATCGCTTTGCTTGCTTTGGATAAAAGCGTCTGCTAAATGAGTAAATGTAAATAAATGTAAAGGTGAGACGGCAATAATGACCACTGATTGGGAGAATATGTATTTTAGACATTATTATTAATTCATTCATTAAGTTATTATTATTAGTAGTAGTAGTAGTAGTATGTTTCTGTTGTTGTTGTCATTGCATGTTGTTGTCATTGTTGTTGTTGTTGTGTATATATATATATATAGCATCTTGCCCTTTTTGTGATCCGGCCCAGTATTCCCAGAGCACTTTAATTCCCTTCTTCAACCTTCCTTGAGCTAACTAACAGGATTACCACAGGATTAAAGCAGAAATGCAGATTAAACTGCAAGCAGATACAGAAGATAGATGGGTGGGTGCGTGGGAGGGGTAGGTATTTAAAGGTATAGCACCAGAAGTGTACGAGGCATCATTACGTAATTTAAGCGAGAAATCTAAAAGCGGGGTGGCTAGAAGTAGAAAGGAAAGGGGAGGGGCGGTAGGTTATCTTTATCCAGTTGACAGTCACTAAGCTGATGCCCCATTTAAAAGATGAACAGGTTCAGCTACACACCAATCACACATAGACAACAACGCTGAACTCTGACAAAATAAAAGAAAATTGTCAATTGCCAGGCTGTTTACACGTCAAATTCCAGCCGCTTAAGAGACACCTAGACTGTACACTGGATACTGGCAGGTTTTTCGAGTCAGTAGGCAGCAGGAGGTGTACCCGTGGTGTGTTTGGGGTGTTTTACGGTGAGGCAGGTGTAACACACGGCTCGTAATGATGCTGATGTATTCGCTCTCAGCCCAGGATGCTGATGTGACCATGTGTCGCGCCGAGGGCGGCGTGGAGCTCGCCTTACAGTACGCCAAGATGTGGTGCCGCTACGCCAAGGACCTCCTCACCTGGATCGACAAGAGAATCACCCTGGGTGAGAGTGAACTTTTATTTTTTTATATTCCGTAGACACCATCAACTTTACCTTACATCGCTGCACACGTTCACTTTCGTCTACTTTAACCTTTATCTCGCGTCACCTTACCTTACTTTCAGAGCTTTCCTTACTCTGCATACCTTTACTGTACTTTACAGAAGGAATAAAACACACTGCCCTGCTGTTATTAATATCATGTAATCATGACGGTGTTTTGTTTAACACTGAAGATGAAATGAAATTGAAAAGAATATGTCATGCAGATTTCCCACGCACGTCACGTGATGTATGTATTAATCATCTGATCTTGGCTTCTTTATAGAGCAAGAATATGCCAAGAATATCACGAAGGCAGCGGAAACCACGAAGTGTTGTATTGCTCAGCAGGTGTGTGTGGCATGGATGTGCTGAACTGAATCTACCGAAACTCACAGTTTAAACGTCATTAGTGAAGCCTGTTTGTTTGTTTGTTTGTTTGTTTTTGCGTTTAGGACCTGATGCCGCTGCAGTCGATTTACAGCATGGTTCTGGAGCAGGACCTGAAGAGCAGCACATCAGCCAAACACACCACTGAGCTCTTATACCAACGATGCTACCAGGTACTCAATCACATCATATCACATCACATCACAGCTCTTTAACTAGTACTGTTACTATCTGATCAGCTAACAGCAACTAGTCATCTAATGTGTACAGTAGATATAAACCTCAACGCTCTCTGGGATATATTCAGTGGCTTTGTCAGAAATAAACCACATTGTGATTTGATGTTATGGGAAAATAATGAAATACCACCCCAAGTTGATTATTTTCCTTTAACCGCATGCCGTAATTTCAGCTGTTTATGCGTTAAAACACTGACAATACTGATATAAACGTGTGGAAAAGGTTATCTCTGCTAAGCAGGTGTTTAATCTGAGTTTCTAGGTTGCACATTAAAAGCGATATGTATTTGAAGGGGCCTTTATAACCCATTCATAAGCACTGTATAAATATTTGAAGCTTAAAGCAAGGCTTATGTCGAACCTCATGAGACGACATAACAGTATTCGTTGCTTTGCCTTCACACGAAGAGGCAAGAACCTCACGTGTCATTCATTATGGGTTGATAAAGTTTAACACATTTCTTTTTGTCGTTATTTTCGTCTTGTAATGTTTTACAATAAGTACATCGAATGAATTAATGAACTTCAGCATTCATTAATATACACCATTAAAAACATGAACAAAGTAACTGGTCTGCACTTATAGAGCGCTTTTTTAAACCTTAGCGGTTGTACAAAGCGCTTTACACTGGTTCTCATTCACCCACACAATCACTAGCAGAGCTGCCATGCAAGGCGCTAACTTGCCATCGGGAGCAACTCGGGGTTCAGTGTCTCGCCCAGGGACACTTCGGCACGTGGAGTCACGCAGGCCGGGAATCGAACCGCCGACCCTACGATTAGTGGACAACCCGCTCTACCACCTGATCCACAGCCGCACTAACTTTTTTTTCCGCCCTAAAATAGCATTCTGTCGGTTTTGTGTGTACAATTCAGAACAATATTATTGCTCCAGGAAACGATCAGACAGTTGCACTAGGATTAATCAAACGCATTTAAGGTTAAAGATTAGATAAGGCATGAATCATGAGTCTTGGTAGAAACTGCCCCGCTCGTGACCGTCTCAGATTGTTTGAAAACACTTAAATACGACTGAAATAATCACCTATCGCAATACATTTTCCACCTCCGTGCGTTTGAGCTAGAAAGTAGGGGGGAAAAATCATGCTCGTCTTTTGTTAGCAGCTAACGTTGTAGCCGGTTAACGGTGACGAGTGATGTATATTTACCTCGGCGAATCGGCGAACTGTACAGTCAGTGTTATAGATTTAATACGTCTGTATGTTAGAAGTGCTACGGTGTGCACTGTTTACGCTGTGAGAAGACATGTTGATTTGACGCCGCTCGCTGAACTCGGGGGTCGAGGAGACCGTCCTGAGTGAGCATTTTTTCCCCCTAGTACTTTTAGTCAAACGCACCATTAATACTGAGGTCTGAATTGTGATGCATGCGATTTCCGTTTTAATTCTTCGCTCTGAGCGCTTAACTTGGCGAATTTGGTGTAAATCAAGTGAAAGGTGGATATGGATATAATATAAAGGACAGATTCATTCTTTTCGTATCGTCCCATAGGCTTTGTCTGCCAAGCGTAATGAGATTGACAAGTGGCGTCGGGAGTTTAAAGAGCAGTGGACCAGGGAGCAGAAGAGAATGGTTTGTAGCACCACTTACCAGCGCTTACTACATCCAAACATACTCCTCAGCTCTTCAGTGTTAATATGTGTGTTGTGTGTGTGATGTAGAACGACGCGGTTGCGGCGCTGAAGCGAGCTCGACAGCAGTACCTACAGCGCTGTGAGGAGCTGGAGAAAGCCAAAGCCATGACTGCCAAAGGAGTCGATGAACTCAGCGGCACAAAGACCCTGGACAAGAGGAGGAAGTCTCAAGATGAGGCTCAGTCCAAGGTAAAACACTCATGCATTCTACACGTACAAGGCCGCAGTACATCAATCTCGCCGCATCAGACCGCAAAAGGTCCTTCATACAGACTCATGCTGATTTAAAACCTTGTTATACTGTGACCAAAATCTCATCAGTATGAGGACCTATAGAGCAACTTTCAGGACTATATATAAGGAATAAACACTTCTGGGTGTGCTGTTATAAATAGATAATCAGTCAGTGCGTTTACATGGACAATAATAATCCGATCTTAATCCGATTCAGACGGTACTCTGATTAAGAAACGAGCATGTAAACGGCGATTATTGATGACCTTAATCTGACTAAAGTCATTTTAGTCATTTTAGTCATTTTAGTCCATTTATAGTTACATACTCGAAGTAAACACAAATCGAATTAAGACGCGTGGAGTATTCCTGTTCTAGTCGCATTACAGACACGTACACACCTTAATCACACTATTAACGTCGTGTGGGAGTTTTCACTGCATTTTGCGACAGCACACATACACACGGCAGCGCTCAAACAAGAGAGCACGGCTGCGTCCCAAACCGCGTACTTACCTGTTATATAGTAGGAAGTGAAATACACGTATCCCGGCTACTATATAGACGGTAAGTACGCGGTTTGGGACGCAGCCCACGGCTTCAAGCAGTCGCCTGTTTGCACGTACAGCACGACTAATAATTAACCGCACTTGAAGCTTTCGTAAAATTAAAAATAAAAACACCCAAAACTGTATACGGTCCCATAACGAAGACCAACTGTACGTCGATACGTGAAATTCTGGAGGGACGTCGGACGGCGTGGCGCGGTGACGTAATGACGTGTGCCGTTAATCTAATTATGTTCTATAACATGTAAAACGGGAACATGAAAGGAGTATTCTAAAAGCGACTCATGTAAACACCTTAATCAGAATATTATACGTCTTATTCAGAATAAGGTCAGTAATTAGATTACCGCTGTCCGTGTAAACGTATGATGGCATGGTGTGATGCTACTGTTGCACCACGAAGTTCATTATTTTCCTATTACAGCACACCCCAAAAGTGTTTTATTCATCTTTTCCAAAGCATCTTGTCTATGACTACAATTCTGAATTCATTAAAGAATGACCCATCATAATTTTTATCCATTTATAGTTACATTTTAAAGTAGCGGAACGTCCGTGAGACAGGTTAATAAGATTTATTTATTTATTTATTTATTTATTAAAAAAATTTAAACCTGCAGTTTATCATGTTACTATGAAACTGGAAACTCTGTCCTGAAGGTTCTGTGGTTTAAATGGTTTACACCCCAGGTTTTTGAGTTTGTTTGTTTGTTTTTAAACCAAGAAAATGCTCATTTAACGCTGTGTTAACAAACCCGACCCTAAACGTCTTCCATGAAGAGATAATCAACTGAAAAATCTGATTTCTGAGTTCAGGATGATTTCAATCAGTAAAACATGTCGGTTCTGTTCTTTCCACAAGAACATCAGTCATGATCTACGTCATGTTGT
>NC_071278.1:3372511-3387511 GCF_023375685.1 Ictalurus furcatus
GAAGTACGTCCAAACTGCTTACCGCCGCTTTAATGATAGAGTTACAGCATTTGATAATACCGTTATTTGTTACTGATTCAAATCTCTCTGAGTCTTTGGGTGAAATGTTTTTATTTGTACGGTTAAGGAACAGCACGCATCGCATACAGCGACAGTGACAGCATCGGAGGAAGCCTGGAGTCTCTCTCCAGTCCAGGTGAGACGTTTATCACATTCCACTTTATTTCTTACACAGATACAACCAGATCCAAATCCTTCACAGAGGAATTCATGTCTTGCAATTATCACACACATTAGATGAGTCAAACACAAGGTGTGTGTGTGTCTATGTGTGTGTGTGTGTGTGCGTGCGTGCGTGTGATATTAAATACTAATTTTTAAAAGTGGTTTTCAAAATACTTTTTTTTTTAAAAACATGACCATGTATTTAGGTTTTTTTTTCCTTTTCTTTGATCATTTATTTATTGAACCTACAAACAATAATACAAACAAAAATTTAAAATGGCCACGTATGGTATTAAATAATCCGTCATTAAGTCATTAAATATCTCTTAAAGTGTTTTAAAAGTCTTTTTTTTTTAAAGAAAATGAATATTTACTTTTTATTTTATTGTTTGTATATAAATATATAAGCAATAAAACAAAAACAATGGTCATATTCATAAAGATTAGGGGTTTTTTTTAATGAGGGTTTTTGAGTAAATATGAATTAAAAAGGAAAATAAATTATTTCATATTTTCATGCGGCCATGTGTTGTTTTCTGCGCACAAGTAATAATATGCTATTCATTTAAATTCATTCAAGAATACATTGTTGTCATTAAAGACGAATCCCAATTTTGCTGTTTGAATTGAAATATGAAATTTAAATATAGAAATATTTTAATATTCTGTTAAAAAAAAAAAAAACACGTGCTTTTTTTCCCCAAAAAGTTGTGATACAACGGTACATACTTAATTCTTATGATAATACACGTTCATGCTAATCTGTTTTATTGCTGACTATTACTATTACTGACTAGCATTATATATCGATTCAATTTATTTCATCAATTTTGTTAAATTAGATGAATGATTATGTTATATTATATTATATTATATATAATATTCCTTTATTTAATCGATTCATTATATATCGATTCGATTCTGTTACTTTTCGAGCCTATTTGTCGATAATATGCTGAAATGAATAAATACATTTGTAATTATTTTATTTCATTATTACTGTTTTATTGTTTACTTCCTGACTGACTTGGTCCTGAAGCCCATATGAATAAGCTGCCGAAAGCTCCGTCTACTGGAACCGTGTCCTCCGATGACCTGGACGAGAGAGAACTGAGCGCTGAAGCTGGTGAGAGAACAACACACACACACACACACACACACACACACACACACACACACACAGCTGTAGCAGGACTGATGATGCGTTTCCTATTTTTCCTCCACAGAGAGTTCTGATCCTCTAAACGACAGTAACGGCACCTACTCTAAAGTGCGCACCACGTCCCGAGCAGCCCTCACTCACCGCCTCAAGAAAACAAAGAGCAAAATGCAAAAGTGCAAACTGTGCGACAACTTTATCCTGGTCAGCGGCATCGAGTGTGAGGAGGTGAGACAGGAGGGGCGACAACACGGGACTGACGTGTTTAAGCATTTTGAAAAATTTCTTTAAAAGATTTCTTTAAAAAATCTCCGGGGTTGGCGGTTTGAATCCCGCCTCCGCCCTGTGTACACAGAGCTTGCGTGTTCTCCCAGTGCTTCGGGGGTTTCCTCCGGGTACTCCGGTTTCCTCCCCAGTTCAAAGACATGCATTCTAGGTTGATTGGCATTTCCAAATTGTCTGTAGTGTGTGAGTGTGTATGTGATTGTGCCCTGCGATGGGTCGGCACCCCGTCCAGGGTGTCCCCCGCCTCGTGCCCCGAGTCCTCTGGGATAGGCTCCAGGCTCCCTGCGACCCTGTATAGAAAATGGACAGATATATAATATTTAACATATTATATTGCATATTATTTCAATAATATTTCCACTACTTCATAAAAATCACAATTAATGCTTTAAATTCATGGAATGTTTTGCTTAGATAAATAATTACTTGCCAGTTGTATTACAGTGTTTTTTGTTTTTTATTAGTTTTGTTTTTAGATTAATTTTAGTTCATTTTTACTGCATTTTTTCTTCGTTTGTCATATTTTTGGCTTCAGATTTCATTGCAATTTCTAGTTCGTTTGTTTTTTTTTATTTTATTTTGTAGATTTATTTTTTTTTTACATTTAATATTAGTATATTACTTTATTTCATTTTACAATGCAATTTCATTTGACTTTTTTGTTGTTGTTGTTGTTGTTGTAGTTTTAGATTTTAAGTCTTACGACGCTTAACGTGTTGAATCGTACGTACTACGGAGGGTTTCCCTTTCCCTACAGGTCCAGGTAGAATATTTGTAAGAAAGCGAGAACCATTAAATATTCAAAGAACCCTTGAACACGTTTTTTTTTCTAAGAATGTTAATACGCAACATCACTTTTTTTTTTTTTTTTTATTCAAAGAAGCTGAAAAACATGTGGAACACATGTGAGGAATATTTTGTCCATAAGTGTAGATCATCACATTACTGTATACCGTGGCATCCTAAAGTCTGAGAGCACTAACGAAATCGTGTTTATTTTGCATTTGTTTCTAATTTGCAGAAATGTTCATTACAAATTATATTATCGGCAGCAACCTGAGGGAAAAGTAGAACCTTTACATAAAAGTAGAATACTCCCGTGAATTTTAGGCTTTCTTAATATTTTCTTACGTCTCCATTTGACTTTAATGGCTTTAGTGTGCGCTCGGGCTCACACGGACGTTTGTACTGTGTGTCAAATCTGATCCGTGTCATATCAAATCCTGAAAATGTCCAACGTCTGCGAACGTCCATACCTCCAGTGGACGGGATCAGACTTAATCCAGGCTGTCTTTTTGTACACGGGAGTTAACGTGGTCAATATCACACATTTGATTACATTTAAATAGTGACGTAGAAATCTCTCTCTCTCTCTCTCTCTCTCTCTCTCTCTCTCTCTCTCTCTCTCTCTCTCTCTCTCGGCCCTCAGTGTGGCTTGATGGTGCACAGGAAGTGTCTGGATCTGTGCCAGATCGAGTGTGAGCGCAGGAGGGGGGTGCTCTTTGGGATCGAGTTCTCCATGTTGCCCAGAGAGCAGCCGCAGGACGTTCCCTTCATCGTGCAGCGCTGTACCGAAGAGCTCGAGAGCCGAGCACTGACCGTGCAGGTACACGCATTACTGACACGGAGAACTCCTTAAAACGAGAGAAATGCCAACAATACCATGAGCACGTGTTTACAGGTTTCTCACAGAGAGCAGGATCAAATACTATGGTTAGATTTCTGTAGGTATCTGTATTGTAAACTCGAAATAAATAAATAAATAAATAAATAAATAATCGTGTACTACTAGGAATCTTTGGGAGTTCTTATTAAACTTTTGGTCACGAAGCTTTGCAGCAAACATTCTGAAAATGTTTTCCAATGTTCGCCAATGAGAAGAAGAAAAAAAACCGCAAATAGATCTTCTAGTCAGCTTTTTGGTTGTTGTTGTTGTGTTTGTTTGTTTGTATTTTTAAATATAGATGAGATATGTCTGTCTCATCGCTGGGTGTGTCCTTGAGCGGGACAGAAATTGTTGTTTCTTAGTAGATCCCTGCCGTGATGATGACATCATCCCCCCCGAAATCATCCTTATAAAAGACCGCTGAGGAAAACATCTGCAAAGTTAGCTTTCTAGGTTTCAAGCTAATATTTATCTACACTAGTGACACCCTCTTGGAGTAGCAGTAGCTTATTTATTTAATGTTACCATACACACTATTTACCTTTTTTTAGCCACTCCAATGGTATAAATACTCTGCTCTCATGGATATCAAACAATGGCAAACACAAAACAGGGTTTATTTTAAAATATATATATTTGTTAAATATAGTTATGGTATAATTATTGGCACCCCTATGAATTCATATGAGAAAAATATATGTGATGTATATTCCCACTGATATTTTACATTTTTTAGTACACCTGGATGGCTAGGAACCGGAAATTGTTCAACCATGACTTCCTTTTTCACAGGGGTATAAATATGAGGTAACACATAGGCCAAATTCCCTTAGTCATTCATAACGATGGGTAAGATCGAGGAATATAGCTGTGATTGCGGCAAAAGGTTGTTGAGCTTCACAAAATGAGGCGTGGCTATAAGAAAATAGCACAAGCATTGAAAATGGCCATTTCCACCATCAGGGCAATAATGAAGAAGTTCCAGTCAACTGGAAATGTTATGAATCGACCTGGAATTGGACATGTGTCTATATCGTCTCAACGCACTGTGAAGAGGACGGTTCGAGCGGACAAAAAATCTCCAAGGATCACAGCTGGAGAATTGCAGGAGTTAGTTGTGTCTTGGGGTCGGAAAGTCTCCAAAACTACAATCTGAAGTCACCTACATCACCACAAGTTGTTTGGAAGGGTTTCAAGAAAAAAGCCTCTACTCTCATCCAAAAACAAACTCGAGCGTCTTCAGTGTGCCAGACACTACTGGAACTTCAAATGGGATCGGGTTCTATGGTCAGATGAAACCAAAATAGAGCTTTTTGGTAATAAACACCAGAGGTGGTTTTGGAGCACACAGAGAGGTAGCCATATGGAAAAGTACCTCATGCCCACGGTTAAATATGGAGGTGGATCTTTAATGATTTGGGGCTGTTTTTCTACCAGAGGACCTGCCAGAGGTGGTTGGATCGTCCAGCAGGACAATGATCCAAAACATACATCAAAATCAACACAAAAATGGTTTACTGACCACAAAATCAAGGTCCTGCCATGACCATCCCAGTCCCCTGACCTGAACCCCATAGAAAACCTGTGGGGTGAACTGAAGAGGAGAGTCCACCAGCGTGGACCTCGAAATGTGAAGCTCAATAATTGTTGCACACCTATATTTATCAAAGATTATTTTTTGTTTGCAATTGTTTATATCCGTGAGAGCAGATTATTTTTGTGATTTTTATTTAACAAAAGCTCGAAAAGGTTAAACAATAAAGACAATTTTTCACAGCCTTCTTTGCTCACATTTACCAAGGGTGCCAATATTAATGGAGGGCACTGTATGTTGATCTAAAGCAAATACTTCTGTAATGTCGCTTAAAGTCCCTGTGAAGTGCCTTGAAACATGCAGCATTATTGGATGTGTTGACGTCATTTCCCCTGAAATGGGAAGTCATATTGAGTGGCTCCTCCCCCTTTTTAAATAGCCAGTAGCGTTTTGTTTACGTCACAGCCAGGAAACTTACAACTGTTGGGGGTGGGACACTTCTGATTCTAGAGAGCACTGGACTGGAGAGAAAACCTGATGAGAAGCTGAAGTGCAGAATGATGTCATCAAAATGGTTGATCCGTATCGGCTGTAGAGAGAGAGAGAGTGTAAATTGTGAATGCGTATATCTTCTAAATGCGAATTTCGTCATTGTTTTGGAGCACACTAGCTTATAGATAGGCGAACACATTCATATTAAAAACCATCAAACTTCCATTTTGATTTCATGGGGACTTAAAAGAAAAACTACAGCAGCCATGATGATATGATGCCAAGATCTCAAAGGTCTTCCAAGAAGGAATTCCCAGTTGAGGGTGCTTTCTCTTTGTTTGTTTTTTTCCTAGTTGGTGGTTGGAAATTCATTTTTTTTAGAAGCAGTTTTTACAAGTGTTTAGTTGAATGGGGAATTTATCCTTCGAGTCACTCCATCTCCGAGCAGCTCTAATTTCCAGATTTTAACTCAATCACAGTCTTTCTGTGGTCTGTGATCCGCAGACAGATTTGTGTTGGTCTTATAAACTGATTGTAGGATGTTTTTGGGATGTCTTCCAACATTTTTGTTCTTTATCTTGCATTTCTCTCACTCTCTCTCTCTCTCTCTCTCTCTTTCCCTCTCTCTCTCTCGCAGGGTGTTTATCGGATTAGTGGGTCAAAACCCAGAATCCTAAAACTGTGTCACGCTTTTGAGACCCAGAAAGACCAGGTCGACCTTTCGGACCTCTCGCCCCATGACATCACTTCCGTTCTCAAGCTCTTTTTCAAAGACGTACGTCCTGCATGGTTTTTAATTGTCAAACCTCGCATGGTTCACTAAGAATAAAACTTCAATTATCAGGAGAAATAACATACGGTAACATGCGGTATGTGTGCTTATCCCTTCGCTCTTTTTTTTTTTTTTTTTTAGCTTCCCGAGCCGTTGCTGACCTTTGACCTTTACAACGATTTCATCAACATTGGAAAAGACATTCAGAAGCTCACCGAGAAAGACCATTCAGATGACAGTGCTCAGATAGCGGAGAGCATATTGAGCAATCTGAAGCAGGTTCTAGGGCGACTTCCTCCCTGTAATTACAGCACGCTGCAGTACATGATGGCTCACCTGTACAGGTAACACACTTAATACACTCGCAATCTGTATATTTATAGGTAATCATCAACTCGTAATAGATTACTGAATATATACAGGACATTTGTAGTGTAAATGGAAATGTGTCCTGGCATGTCCTACAGCAAAAAGACCGCCTAGTCAGCAGGGTTGCCAGTTTGACTGTTTTCATGCAGATATTTTTAAACTTAAGTTAAACCTCCCACTGTTCTTCAGAAAAATCCTCCAGGTCCTGCACATTCTTTACTTTTCCAGCATCTTCTATATATTTCACCCCTTTCCAATAACAATTTACACCGATCATCTTGTTCAAAAGTTTACACCCCCATGGCTCTTAATCTATCGTGTCGTCTTCTTGAGCATCGGTGAACGGTTGCACCTTTTGTAATAGTCGTGTACGAGTCCCTCAGTCGTCCTCGGCGTGAAAACATGGATCTCAACATCATATAGTCTGTGGGGAAAGGAGCCAAATATACAGAAGATGCTAGAAAAGTAAAGAATGTGCAGGACCTGGAGGATTTTTCTGAAGAACAGTGGGCAGTTTAACTGCTCAGGATAAACACAGGACTCGTGAAGAACTCTCACAGAACATACACACATCATGTCGTGGATCATCCAGGTAACGACACACGGGATTAATAATCGAGCGTGTGTAAACTTTTGAACCGGTTAGTTTGTGTAAATTCAGTTATTATTGTGTCTTGTGGACTACATGTAAACATCTATTATGTTGAGTAGCTTATTCAGGGCAGGACTAAATAAATTTTAAAAACTAAATGCAAATTATTTATTTATTTATTGAATTAATTAACTATGTTTAATTATTACCATTTTGACCTCACTGTCTTTTTGCCCCACCCGCCTCCTGCACTATGATTGGCTAGTAGTTCTTACTGATGACTGCCATGTGAATATAGTTTATTATGATTAGTAAGTCTAAAACACGCCATAATATTTCAGTGTGCATGCTTAAAAACACAGGTAGACGGGTTTTCATTCATGGTTTAGATCTTAACTCACAAACTTGACCAACCGATAAGATTCATCAGAAGATAAAAAGCCCAATGTGGTGTACCACAAGGCTATGTTAGGCCCCTCTTGTTTTTATGTGCAGCCACACTGAAAAGTAGGCCACCTATTCTTCTTTATTTATATTAGATGTCCTGGTGGCTTTCATTTCTAAACTGATGCTACACAATTATAGGTATCCGTTTACCAGGTCCATCAGCACAGCCTGTGTCAAAGACGTGAAACGTTGGATGAATAGAAACTTCCCGCTCTTAAATTCTGATCAAATCTTCAATCAAATCAAAGGTCTTAAATAGCATATAAATATATGAAGATATAATGATCTATTCTATGAAATAATGTAAATAAAAACATTATAAATATGGTTTTATTATATATATAACGTAAATATTATTTGAGTATATGAATCACTCCTACTATTTATAATACTATTATTACTATTAAAAATAAGAATGGACATTTCTCTCATACAATGTGTGGTACTTTGGCAGGAAAAAAAGATACTTAATGTTCTTTTGATAAAGTACTGAAAGCTAGCAGATTTTAGTAACTATCATAGCCTAACCTAAGCTCCTGTGATAACCGTTCAGTACCGTTCTCCATAACCTAGTGGTTACTTAACCTTCTTTCTCAGGATATCAGAGTGTGAAGAGAATAAGATGTCTCCCGGTAACCTGGGCATCGTGTTCGGCCCCACTCTCCTGCGCCCCCTTGTGTCAGGCGACGTGTCCATGATCGCCCTTTTGGAAAGCAGTTACCAGGCCCTGCTGGTGGAGTTCATGATCTCACACCAAGACCAAATCTTCGGTCCTACTCCGAAGACGTGCACACCTCTTCCACCTGTACCCACTAACCCACCCCCGCGGGCGGAGCCTGAGTCTGACACAGCTGACGAGCGTGGAGCCTTGACCAGAGAACGGCCGCGGTCTCTCGAGGTAGGAAGTGTCACAGGCTAGAGCTGAGATCTAGCTAAACATCAACAGTGTGATTGAAAAAAAAAATCAATGTCAACTTATTTCATCCATAAATATTTGTGTAACAATAAAATTTTTTTGTACCTTCAGCTATGTTAGACATATCATATACACCGATCAGCCATAACATTAAAACCACTAACAGGTGAAGTCAATAACATGGATATATTTCATGGATTTAATATCATTTATTTCTCTCTGTCTGTCGTTCTCTCTTTGTGTCAGTCCTGGCTATGAGGGACGTGCAGGGTGCACTCATGGACCCAGTCGAGGTAGTGTACTCCAACGAGGAATCAGCGGGAATTCTGCGAGGTTGTGCGTATACAGCAGCTCCAGCTCTGCAGCACTAGAGACTAGAGAAAAATAAACATCTCCAGCGGTGACCACACTCCTTAGCCCTGGGAATCCTGAATCAAACATTGCCATTAGGACAGATATGATGGATAAATGATGGTAGCCACCTGGTATATAAGACCGCTACTGTCCACAGGAAGTGACCCGATGGATCAGGATACACAGGACCATTTTGTTCAGACTGAACCCGAGAAAAAACAGCTCATGGAAAGATGAACAAATCCGTTTTGTACCACGTGCTGATACATTTTAAAAAGATAAGCGTCCTTCAAGGATTCTTCAAGGGTTATTCAAGGGTTCCTTGAATAATTAAGAGTGCATAGCTTCCTAAACGGTTCTACAGGGAAACACTGAATAACTCTTAACGGTCACATTTAACCATAAAACATGGATTAGGATACATAAGTGCACGGTTATATCATTTTTTAAAAAACAACACGGCTTGGTTGTCTTAAATTATTGTGCATGTTCATTTTCATTTAATCTAGAACCCTGTGTTAAGATTATTCTAGCAGTATTAGCTTCTTGATATAATTTTTTTAAACGGAGACATGATTCAACTGACTTGCTCTCATCCTTGGATTATGTATAAAACAGGAAATCATTTTAGGACTATGTTAGGACAGCGTTTAGACCTTTCATTGATAATTGTTGTATTTTGTATATTTGAATTATGTTCCCCAGTGGAACCTAAATATATTTTTATAAAAAGAACAAACTGAGTTTGTGGAATAAAAAAAATTATAATTTATGTATTAATTAAGTAATTATTATTCTCCAAAGATTCCAGCAAATGTTCACATGTTCTCCTCGGGACTGTGTGGGTCTCCTCCAGGATCTCCGGTTCATTACCAGTGGGATTGCCAATGTTAAATCGTCCCTAGCTGTGAAAGTGTGTGTGTGTGTGTGTGTGTGCGTGTGTGTGTGTGTGTGTGTGAATGTGTGTGGCACCCTCTGATGCCCTGGCGTACCATCTAAGAAGTATTCTCACTTTCTGCCCGGTTTTCCCGGGATAGGCTCCGGATCCAGCGCAGCCCTGACCAGGATAAAACGCTTACTGTAGACTAGAGGATTGAACTATGACTGGGAAATATCACGGTACTCAAAGAATGGTTTCACGATACAAGGTGTGCATTTGGTTTTTGCTGAGATTAAAGTTGTAACACAGTTAGTACAAGTCGAATGTTTTATTCTAATGTATTACAAAAACAAACTATTTAAAATTGAACTACTACTAGGAGTAACAATGGCGTAAATATATGTTAAATATGGTCTAAAAAAAAAAAAAAAGGTCATCCAAGACATCCTTCCAACTGAGATTGCTAATAAGCCTTTATTTAAATTACTATTTCATAGTAGAAATATTAAAAACCAAGAAGTGTTATATGTAAAGTATGTACTGACACTGAGCACATTCATTGACAGAGTTATTATTATTATATTATAGTATATTGTAGTAGTAATAGTAATAGCAATAGTATTAGTAGTAGTAGTAGTAGTAGTAGTAATAGTTGTAGTAGTAGTAGTAATAATAGTAGTAGTAGTACTAGTAGCAGTAGTAGTAATAGTAGTTGTAGTATTAGTAGTAGTAATAGTAGTAGCAATAGTATTAGTAGTAGTAGTGGTAGTAATAGTTGTAGTAGTAGTAGTAGTAATAGTTATAGTAGTAGTAGTAGCAGTAGTAGTAGGAGTAGTAATAGTAGTAGCAATAGTAGTAGTAGTAGTAGTAGTAGTAGTAGCAATAGTAGTTGTACTATTAGTAGTAGTAATAGTTGTAGTAGTTGTAGTAGTAGTAGAGTATAATGTAGAAGTAGTAGTAGTAGTAGTAGTAGTAATAGTTGTAGTAGTTGTAGTAGTAGTAGTAGTAGTAGTAGTAGAGTATAATGTAGAAGTAGTGGTAGTAGTAGTAGTAGTAATAGTTGTAGTAGTAGTAGTAGTAGAGTATAATGTAGAAGTAGTAGTAGTAGTAGTAGTAATAGTAGTTGTAGTATTAGTAGTAGTAATAGTTGTAGTAGTTGTAGTAGTAGTAGTAGTAGCAGTAGTAGAGTATAATGTAGAAGTAGTAGGAGTAGTAGTAGTAGTAATAGTAGTTGTAGTAGTAGTAGTAGTAGTAGAGTATAATGTAGAAGTAGTGGTAGTAGTAGTAGTAGTAATAGTTGTAGTAGTAGTAGTAGTAGAGTATAATGTAGAAGTAGTGGTAGTAGTAGTAGTAGTAGTAGTAGTAATAGTTGTAGTAGTAGTAGTAGTAGCAGTAGTAGAGTATAATGTAGAAGTAGTGGTAGTAGTAGTAGTAGTAGTAGTAGTAATAGTTGTAGTAGTAGTAGTAGTAGCAGTAGTAGAGTATAATGTAGAAGTAGTGGTAGTAGTAGTAGTAGTAGTAGTAGTAATAGTTGTAGTAGTAGTAGTAGTAGCAGTAGTAGAGTATAATGTAGAAGTAGTGGTAGTAGTAGTAGTAGTAGTAGTAGTAATAGTTGTAGTAGTAGTAGTAGTAGCAGTAGTAGAGTATAATGTAGAAGTAGTGGTAGTAGTAGTAGTAGTAGTAGTAGTAGTAATAGTTGTAGTAGTAGTAGTAGTAGTAGTAGAGTATAATGTAGAAGTAGTTGTAGTAGTAGTAGTAGTAGTAGAGTATAATGTAGAAGTAGTTGTAGTAGTAGTAGCAGTAGATAGAGTATAATGTAGAAGTAGTAGTAGTAGAGTATAATGTAGAAGTAGTTGTAGTAGTAGTAGCAGTAGATAGAGTATAATGTAGAAGTAGTAGTAGTAGAGTATAATGTAGGCTACTCTTAATTTAAACTGAAACACAATATATAGTCTTGTACTCTTTTTATGATTCATTTAAAGTGCTCAAAGTAGCACATTTAAATTGTTACAGCAATGATAATTAGTTAGTAAGTCCATATAGTTAATAATATAATGCAAAAATATATATATATATTAAATATCGTGTATCTTGTATAGAGATGGCACGATGCCACTTTTTCCCTTTTATGATAACAATACCAATACTGAAACCTCGAGTATCAACTGATATTGATATCAATCTGATATTACTTCTTTAAAACCGACGTAGCTTTAAAATTAGTTTTGAATATTTTTTGGAAGTACTTCACTTGAAAACGACGGGGTGGGGGGAGTTGGGGGAGGGGCAATTCCAGTCTTTTCTACTTGTTCAGTGATCGGATCCAATTCTTTCTTCTTTTCTCCGATATCCGATCCAGTATTTTTTGCTGGCATCCTGGATATCAAATCCATGCCATCTCTAATCTTTTACATTAGCTCACTCACCAGTAAAAAAAGATCCTTCTTAAATACATAAGAGAAAAATGAGAGAAAATCCTAAAACGTACCACAAGATGGCAGATGTGCAATGCTGTTCCACACGAAAGCGTGCTCGATGAGTGAAGCTGCTGGATCCTCACTTGTTATAAACGAGGAATGAACAGATATTAAGTCTGGGGTGGATTTTAAAACATGACAAATAATCAGAAATGATGTAAGAATGCAGGAATCATTTGTCGCTGTTATACTGCTGAGACTGTAATCAGTATTATTGGCCACCATAACATCAGGACCAGTGCTGAGAAACATCTGTATAGAAATATTTCATACATTTGCAGCTCTAGCTGGTTTTTTTTAATTATTATTATTATTTCTAGTCCTCTTAGCGCCTGTTTAGAGTTAAATTCATAATTAAACCTTGAAATAAAATTGTTCACTCGAAACCTCATTTATAAGGGAAGTCTAAGGGCAGATGTCGAATTCTGGATTCTGATTGGTCAGGAGGGTGTTGATTCATTTTCCATAACAGAAGCTCTCACAGTGGTGCAGCTGCAAATCACAGCGTTCTATTAATGCACTTGTATTTTTTCTGTAGGCTGAGGAGACATTTATGTAGCAACTTTGGAAGGAGTCTCCAGTGTCAGTGCTTTGTATCAGTCAGATTTCCACAATGTAAACGTTATACCGTACGTGAGAACTCCACAACATTAACTATAAACGGGTAAAAAGTATAAGGTGTTGTTCTTAAATAAATCTTTGTTAGTGTCGGCAATTTGCTGTAGGATAAGAGGAATAAAACGCAGCAGTTTGCTCCTCTGAAAAGATCCCTTACGGAGGAATTACGGTCATACAAACAGCCTTGAAGAATTCGTGAGTTCGTTCTACAAAATGTCCTTCGCAGAAATCTTTACACTTCCGTTGTAGGTCAGTTTCACCGAAGCGGTTTTTCGGTTCTTTTCTCAGTAGAGGGGAAACGTGTTGAAATTATTGTCTGCTGTAATCACATGTACACTGCAGATGGGGTATAACTTCTCACTGTGGCGTCCGGAGACTCTCAGGGGTCAGTGAGGTGAGACGTATAGCCAACAGGGTTTTGTTTTTCTCTTTCTTCTTTTTTTCCTTAAAGAAAAAATATTTACATAATTGAACAAAACACCCCTAATGAAGGTCAAGTAACTGTGGTTAGTACGGAGAAGAAACACATTCGGTTTGAAATCACGTGCTGTTTCTTAATGAAAGTTATTATGTGTTAGTAGGTTTAGTAGGTTTAGTAGATATTAGTAGATATAAGTAGGTTTAACTGTTCTCTTGTTTAATCCAAATCCTCAATAAGTCAAAAACTAGTCTAAAATATCAACTAGGAATTATAAGTAATGTCAGCTTGGACTTAATGTGCTCATGAATAAAAAGCTCTCTGTCTCCAATAAATAACAAAAAAAATATTATGCTACTTTACATAATGCGTAAAATGTGAATATCTGGAATATGTTCAGGAATTTATTTGGAAAATAATATGTGTAGGGTGTCTCAAAATTATATATATATATATATATATATATATATATATATATATATATATATATATATATATATGTGTGACGTATTGTGTAATACCAAAACATCTTGCTAGAAAATGCTAGTTTCCCCTATGTACTGAGACTTATGTATGTTTGTATGTGTGTGTGTATATATATATATATATATATATATATATATATATATATATATATATATATATATGTATGTATGTATGTATGTATGTATGTATGTATGTATTTTGTAATACTAGGACATTTTGCTAAAAAGTGTTAATTTCCCTATGTACGGAGACGTGAGACGTTTGGGACACCCTGTAGTTTACAGTTAAAGGGGTCCCTGGCTGTAGTCCCTGATTTTAACAGATTAACATGACATGTTCATAATGTGTATTCATTTTTAAGACAGAACCCAAGCCCAGGTCTGAGCAGGACAAAGTTAAGCGTCGTGTTCAGACAGCGGCTCTGGGGCAGTCGTGAGGTTTGAACTTAAACCTTCTGGACAAAAGCTTGTCTGATGTTCCACCTCTGCACCTAATGCAATAATGCAAACCGCGTCCGTGCGGCCTAGAGCGCAGAACAACATTACTTTAATACGGCTTTCTGGTCAACACTGTCCGACTGTGTGTGTGTGTGTGTGTGTGTGTAAATAAATATAAGGAAGAACACTGGTCCAAAACCAATAGGTGTGAAAGGATGAGAGTGTAATGAGAAGTGAACAGATGTATTGATTTGAAGTTGGTGTCTGGAAGCAGCTCTCCCACAGCGGCCTGCGTTCTCCTCTCAGCGCTTATGAAAAAGATATGAAATATGTGAAGCATGTTGTCCCGCTAGGATCAGCGAGAGATGTGAAAAATTAGAGCGATGGAGAGAAAAGAGAAGAGAGGGGGGAAGAAGAGAATGAAAGATGACCTGACAGTGAAGAGACAAGACAGACAAGAGAGAGAGCGAAGGGAGAGAGAGAGAGAGAGAGAGAGAGAGAGAGAGAGAGAGAATGAAAAATTAAAAGATACTGAAGACACAAAATGGAGTGAGAGAAAGACAGAGAGAGAAATAGGAAAAAGATAGAGAGAGGAGGGAGGGGGAAAGAGGGAGATGGAAAGAGGGGACAAGAGAGTAAGACAACAATAGAGAGAGGAGGGGGTGAGGGAAAGACAGACAGAAAGAGAGAGATGGATGGAAAGAGAGAGAGGGACAGGAAGGAGGGAAAGAGAGTGAGACTGGAGGGAGGGAAAGAGAGTGAGACAGGAGAAAGGGAAAGAGAGACAGGTGGGAGGGAAAGAGAGTGAGACAGGAGAGAGGGAAAGAGAGAGACAGGAGTGAAGGAGGGAGAACGTGAGACAGGAGGGATTGA
>NC_071278.1:3392511-3472511 GCF_023375685.1 Ictalurus furcatus
TTTTTAAAGGTTTATCCACATTTAGGGATATCCAGGGTAAGGTACAGTTTAGTACCCTAGTTGTATGAGAGCACAGAGCACTCCAGATATTAGGATTTAAAAGAAAGAGCATGTCCCAAACCACATACTACTGCACTAATTACTATCACTAGTACTATAGTAACATAAAGTGTCTCAATCTTTATTCATACTCCTTATTAATACTCTTTATTTACATTATTTATTAATATTGTATTAATACTCCTTATTAATACTCTTTATTTATATTATTTATTCATACTCTATTAATACTCCTTATTAATACTCTTTATTTATATTATTTATTCATACTCTATTAATACTCTTTATTTATATAATTTATTAATATTCTATTAATACTCCTTATTAATACTCTTTATTTATATTATTTATTCATACTCCATTAATACTCCTTATTAATACTCCTTATTTATATTATTTATTCATACTCTATTAATACTCCTTATTTATAATATTATTAATATTCTATTAATACTCTTTATTTATATAATTTATTAATATTCTATTAATACTCCTTATTAATACTCTTTATTTATATTATTTATTCCTACTATATTAATACTGTTCATTAATACCCTTTACTGATACTCTCTATGAATTCTTTTTTATTAATACCCTTTATTAATACCCTTTATTGTTATTCTTCATTTAAATTTTCTTTTTTTATTAATAGTCTTTATTAATACTCTTTATTGATTCTCTTTATTATTTCCCTTTCTTATCAATACTCTTCATCAATACTCTTTATTAATACTCTTTATTTGTTCTATTTAGTAATTCTATTTTTATTGATACTCTTTATTAATACTCTTCATCGATACTCTTTATTAATACCCTATTAATACTCTTTATTAATACCCTATTGATTCTATTCATCGATACACTTCATTAATACTCAGTTGATGCTCTTTATTAATACTCTTTATTAATTCTCTTTTTTATCACTACTCTTCATCGAGAGTCTTTATTAAAATTCTATTGATACTCTTCATTGATATTATTTATTAATACTCTGTTAATACACTTTATTGATACTCTCTTAATACTCCATTGACGCTCTTTATTAATACTCTTTATTAACACTCTATTAGGGTAGTATGTTGTGTGGTTTTGGATGGAGCCCATATATTTATTACTGTAGTGGTGGAAATATGTTAAGCTATAACAGTGCACTATTGTGGCTCATTATTTAGTAGAACATGTAGCTTTTATTTTCACATTTGATTTTTTTTTTTTTTACATGATTCATTTATCTTCACATGTCATTTTCTCACATCACTGATTTTTGACGTGTAGTACAAATACTACAACCCCCCCGGGTTACAGTGTCTTAGTGGTTAGCACGTTTGCCTCGCACCTCCAGGGTTGGGGGTTTGATTCCCGCCTCTACCCTGTATGCACGTTCTCCCTGTTTGCACGTTCTCCCCGTGCTTCAGAGGTTTCCTCCGGTTACTCCGGTTTCCTCCCCCAGTCCACAGACATATACTGTAGGCTGATTGGCATGTCTAAATTGTCTGTAGTGTATGAATGGGTGTGCGATTGTGCCCTGCGATGGGTTGGCACCCTGTCCTGGGTATCCCCTGCCTTGTTCCCCAAGTCCAGTTAAAATATATAAATCAATAATATAGATGAGTAAATTATAATGAATATGTTCATTTGAACAACTGTGTTTTAATCTGAGGTTTGAACTGTAAAATGGAGTCCAGCTGATGAATATGCAGTGGGAGTGAGTTCCAGCAACTGAAAGCTCTGGCACCCATGGTGCTGAGTTTAAAAGCTGGAACAGTCAGTAGAGTAGCTGAGGAGGCTCGTAGAGAATGGGCAGGGGTATAAGGATGGAGAAGATCTGAAAAGTCTACATGTAGAGCACGTGTGTATTTTCACATATGATCCCCCCCCCCACACACACACATACACACGGGGGATCACGATTCTTTGTTTTGATGATTTTTTTTGCGTCTGTATTTTTCCCCGCACGTACCGCATGTCTTCCACGTGACGAGTTCTACACATCTTATTGTTTTCACGTGTACGTAGATCAGCCGTTTCTACTTTCACGTGATTTTCTCACATGATTACGGTTTTTACGTGTAGCGAAACGTGTTCATTTTCACGTGATTCCCCCCCACCACGTGATTCATTCCTTTTCACACGTGATCGTATACAGTATTATTCACATATAGTCTTTTTTTTCTCTTTGTTTTGTAGCTTTTTGCATGTGATCTTTTCCGTAAGGTATTTCCAGCCCATATTTATGGGGACATGTGAATATTTATTGGATTATTGTGTGTGTGTGTGTGTTTTTTTTCTCTCAGTCAGCACTCAGAAGGAGGCCCGAACGGTATGAAAACAGAGGAAAACCAGTCATGTCTGCAGCAGACCCCGTCTTCCACACCTTTTGGTGAGAAAACAGAATATCAGACATAATTCGGAACTAAAACGACCTTTCACTCTCAGATTCTGATCTAAACTGAAGGCATTTTATTGTATATTGCATGTCGCATGTTTTCTATCTATCAATCTAATCTATATCTATGTTCTATAGTAGTTTGGAATCACCTTTGCTCTTTCCATTAGCATGTTTTTTCATGCTTGCATAAGGAAATGCTTATGCACTCTCAGAATGAACGGGTACTAAACTGTACCTGTACCTGTACCTTCGCTGGGGGGGGAAACCTGACGCGTGCACCTTTTATACATTTAGTATGGATCTTTTAAGGTGCTTGCAAAACATATTCTTAAAGGTACACTATGTCAGATACATATTAAAGGTTTATTAAGATTATTTAAAAGGCACCACCCTAACAAAGAAAAGGTACACTTTAGTACCCTTTGTGTCTGAGCGAGTGGGTTATGTTGCACATATGTTGTGTTTTGTTCAGTGCAGAGATATTATTTTACACTTGGATATGGATATCAGACGTGACAATGCCCTGAAACATCTGATCACTATCTGATTGGATATGGCATTGCCTATGTTTCAATCCACTCATATATTTATTAGAACGTGAGTGTGATTAATGTGTTGGTTGATACACGGATCATGGATGTGCAGAATTTCAGGCATGTCATTACTGTGTCACTAATATTTTGCACAGCTCACTCGGAGAGTGTCAGTGTTATGTAGAGTGTTCGGATGATACACATTTCAACAGTGGAAAAAAAAACGTGGGATCTAATTAAAACAGCGTACGTATTATAGTTTCTGTCGTCCAGGAAACCCAAATATCCGACACGCCACATGTTCCAGCTATGATTCTGCTTCAGTTTGGTGATTTTCCTGTTCTTATACGTGTCCTTCAACTCATCAGGTTTCCGCACAAAATCAACAACATCTGGAAATCCACATTCTCAGAAATAAAGGGATCAAAGTGTACTTTTGCTTCTCGCTGGAGTGGTACAATCAAGTGTCCGTCTTTTCTTCCTTTATTATGTACCTTTATATCTTGATATAAAAATAATCTAAGAGGCATAATCAGACTTTAAGAACCACTGGAACCACCGATGTACCGTTAAAGCTTTACTCTAAACGCACCACACCGAAGGTGCACCTTCCCAGGCAAAAAATACATACTAAACGGACAAAAAGTACGAAACGTGTGTGCTTGGTGGTACCGCTGCAGCAAAAAGAAAAAGTACAGTTTGGTACCTTTATTTCTGAGAGTATATGGGGTCGATGTAAACAAATTGACGTCGGTACGAAGTTTTTCGCAGTGTTATTGGCCGTGGTACTAGTTTTGAAAAGGATTCACACAGACACGCTAAAGGTGACTACAGTAGGATAGCAAGGACTGCACATTACGGCAAAAATATCATTCATACTCGATATGTATCACGTTATTTACGTTTGCTGAGTATAACACCACAATTAAATGGCTTTGAACTTCGCAAGCATGTTTTAAACTTGAAAAATAAATAATGAATCAGCCCTGTGACGCACTGGCATCCTATCCTAGGTGCTATTCCTACCTCATGCTCAGTGTTCCCGGTATTGGCTTCGGATCCGCTTCAACCGGGACACTGAAGAAGAAAGAATAAGTAAATAATTCACCGAGGACAGGAGCTGTTATTGAAAAGATAATCAGATTGGTTGATGTTACACAAGCCTTGATGATAATCATGGCCATTTATTGGTGCTGTGTATCGCAATATTGTTATCATCACCTCACTCAGATTTTATATGAACTAATAATATTGACATTTTTCACAATTCAATCAAATCCCAATCCCAGTAATCTGTTTATTCTCGACAGCGTCTTCTAGTGTTGCTTGGTTTGGGTTTGAAAAAGACAAACCGCTGCTTCGATTCTAAACATTTCAGAGCTGAAATGGACTTTCCTGAACACTCTATATTTTTATACTGCTGTGATAATCACTGTAAACTGTCATGAAAGGTAAAGCGATGATCACAGCATGTATAACTGACATATTAACCTAGGTATACATCCAATTCCCTTCATATTATAGTAAATCAAATCAACCCTTTTATTTCAGTCAAACCCTGGTGATTTGAGTCATGACAATGCTCAGTGGTGCTTCGTTTACATGAAAGGCTGCATGCTGTTATAGCCGAGCGCACCGTATTACTGATGAACATCTCCAGAAATCAGAAAAACACTTTGTTATAGAACCTTTAAGGGTTCCCCAGAGCGACTACTGAAGAACTGGAGGCAGGGGTTCTCAAACTTTTAAAGCAAGACTTTTAACTGTAAAATACTCTCCCACCCTTCACTATGTGGACAGTAAAATATTTCTATTTATTATGGCCATGGAAGTTTTTTTTTTTAAATTCTTGAACTTTCCACTGCGTGATGGAACCCTGGGAATCCCCCAGACCCCACTTTGAGACCGTACAGGTTCTACATGAGTGGAGAAAGTGACACATTGCAATATTTCCCTGTTTGTTCTTTAAAACTCCAAGAACACGTTCTTGTCTGGACAAGGAATTTTAAACCTTAAAACATTTTAACGTCACCCAAGAGAAGACTGAAATTCCTCAGGTTGATCGCTACACTTTTAGTCATATTCAAAATCTTCACCGTCTGTGAATATACATAAATATACAGGTTGGAAATGACGCCGTGTTCTCCTGCAATCCCCCCCCCCCCGCCCCCTAAAAAAAAAAAAAGTGAACATAGCATGTGATCTTTCATCATCACATTCTGAGGGATTTATCGGCAAGCAGCCAAACGGTAGCTAACATTTAGTTAGCTAGTTTAGAATGCCGGCTTCGTTGCTAAAAATGTTTTGATCCTCTAGTCTTTGTCGTAATCGGTTCATAAATCTGATCGCAAATCTTATTTTGTGAGATTACACGCAGAGTTCCTGCACAACTCTCCCCAAGTCTATGTTATACAGAAGTACTGCAAAAGCCAAGAAACTACAGATAGAAATGATCATTTTGGTAATTTTTGCTTGGATTCTTGGATAAACTTCATCTATAACATGTCTTCTCTTAAACTGTAGTAACACAAAATGTTTACTTCACCGCTTTTCTCCAACGATGACCACTGCATTATCTTTAACCTAACGACGTTGAAGAAGGCTTAAGCTCCGCCCACTTCATAATCACCCCATGGCATATACTGTATTACAAAAAAAAAATTTCTGATAAGAATGTGAGTTTATGTGTCACTATATATATATATATATATATATATATATATATATATATATATATATATATATATATATATATGCGTGTGTGTGTGTGAATTTCCTTTTTTAAAACTTATAAATCACACTAATTTGAGTGAAACACATTAAACCACATGGTAGGTTTCTGAAAAATGGCATACATTTTTTTTATATATAATAGCATATGGTGTTTATTTTATTAAATGATACAGAAATGACATTCAAACAAAAGTCATTCTGTGGTGCACATCTTCACAGTGAAATAAATACTTTAATTTATCAAAAGAGTACATTTTTTATTTCTTTATATATGCAAATGTACGTGCGTTTAAGTGGGTGGAGCCTCATTTCGGTAAATAAATGTCAAGAGATCAAGTCACCCGTAGTGATTCAGCTTGTAAATGAAAAATGGAAATAAAATGTGGCACTGTGTTAACGAATTGTAACCCAAACGTCAATCCGAATCATCCATAAGAAACTAATGACGAGTCCAGGACGACTTGAAAACAAACGTTGCCTGTGCGTTTTTACTGCTCGTTACCATGACGAGTCCTCAGTGTGTTTGATGGGTGTGTGTGTGTGTTTGATGTGTGTGTTTCCACAGAGCATGTGGGCGGAGGTGAGGTGTGTGCAGGGTGCGAGTCGCCCATCGCTGACCGCTTCCTCTTGCGCGTGAACGATCAGTCGTGGCACGAGACGTGTGTGAAGTGTGCCGTGTGTCTGAGCACGCTCAGTGGGACGTGCTACTCCCGAGACCGGCTGCTGTACTGCAAACACGACTACGAGAAGTAAGACGAGAGTCTCAGTGTGGCTCACACACACCAGTTATACAGCATCTCCTCCAAAACAACGCCTACAAGTCCTCAACACACACACACACACACACCCACACACACACATAAACACCCACACACAAACACACACACACACACACACACACAACAACTATACAGCATCTCCTCCAAAACAACGCCTACAAGTCCTTAACACACACACACACACCCACACACACACATAAACACCCACACACACAAACAAACACACACACACACACACACACACACAACAACTATACAGCATCTCCTCCAAAACAATGCCTACAAGTCCTTAACACACACACACACACACCCACACACACACATAAACACCCACACACACAAACAAACACACACACCAACTATACAGCATCTCCTCCAAAACAATGCCTACAAGTCCTTAACACACACACACACACACCCACACACACACATAAACACCCACACACACAAACAAACACACACACACACACACACAACAACAACTATACAGCATCTCCTCCAAAACAACGCCTACAAGTCCTTAACACACACACACACACACGCACACCCACACACACATAAACACAAACACACACACACACAAACCAATTATACAGCACCTCATCTAAAACAACGCCTACAAGTCCTCAACACAAACACACACATAAACACACACACAAACACATACACAAACACATACATAAACACACACACACACAAACACACACACATAAACACAAACACATACATAAACACAGACACATAAACACACACATAAACACACACATAAACACACACACATAAGCACGCACATACACGCACACATAAACACACAAACAAGCACACAGACAAACACACACATAAACACACACAAACACGCACACAAACACACACACACAAACACACACACATAAAAACACACACAAACACATACATAAACACAAACACAAACACACACATAAACACAAACACACAAACACACAAACACATGCATAAACACACACACAAACACAAACACACATAAACACACACACAAACACACAAACACAAACACACAAACACACACAAACACACACACACAAACACATACATAATCACAAACACAAACACACACATAAACACACACACAAACACACACACATAAACACACAAACACACACACAAACACACACATAAACACACAAACACACACAAACACATACACACATAAACACATACATAAACACACAAACACAAACACACACAAACACACATATACACACACACAAACACACACATAAACACATGAACACACACAAACACACACACATAAACACACAAACACAAACACACACATAAACACAAACACACACAAACACACACATAAACACACACATATACACACACACAAACACACACATAAACACATGAACACACACAAACACACACATAAACACACGAACACACACAAACACACACATAAACACACACATATACACACACACAAACACACATAAACACATGAACACACACAAACACACACCTCAGCTACTATTACCACATGATACTAAACTACTTCATTTCTTGTGTACTTTTTTCTCCTTTAGTTAGTTTGTTTTTCTTCCTTTCTTAATTTATTTTCTTATTTTCTTCTTTCTTTCTGTCTACATTTGTTTTTATTCATGTTTCATTTCTTTTCTTATTTCCTTTTTCTTTCTTTCTTTCTTTCTTCCTTCCTTCCTGCTCTAAGGATAGATCTTTCCCGAACCTGCTCTTGATCAGTGCTTAAACAGGATCTCGAGTGTCATTGTTTTGTAATATTCTGACAGAAGGGAGACGGGCTGTAGCGTACAGGAGGAGTGGAACTCAGATAGAAATGAATCTCAGCAGTGTGATGTTCATGTGCTGGAGAGCCGTGGCGTTGGATTAAAGGGAGCTCCAGCGGTGACATCACAGGGGTCAGAGAGATGAAGGACGCACTGGCTGGCTGCTATCGCTGCTGTGAAAAGTGTCAGACGCTGTGGGCCAGCACGCCTCTCCCTCCACAAACCCACATCTGGAGCTGTCTCAGGGACAGCTGGGAAAGGAGGAGAGAGGCAGAGATTGAGGGAGGAGAAAAACAGAAAGGGAGAGAGAGAGAGAGCGGGAAAGGCGATGGGAGGATTTCAGTACCAATCCTTGTACAGCAAGATAAAAAAAACCCTCTTTCACTTTTACAGAAATCTCCATTCTTTCCTCATGACCTTCACAGAAATGTTTTTATAAAAGATTCAAATGTAACAGGACGCTGTTAGACAGAAAACCTTCAATCAGAGCTAGCCCTTTTTGTTTACCTTGCTCACATGCACAGATAAAAACACGGATAAAAACACGTTTCGCTCCAATATCAACTCTCCTCGAGCCAAAACCCCCGACCCTCTTTCACTCAGAAACACAGTTATCATTACAGGGAAGTAAAAGGGTTTATTTCTGTTTCATATTTACGTTACATACAGTCTAATCTAACCCTCACACTCATCTTTACTCTTCTTTACTCTTCTTTACTCTTCTTACTCTTTACTCTTCTTTACTCTTTACTCTTCTTCACTCTTCAATCTTCTTTATTCTTCTTTACCCTTTACTCTTCTTTACTCTTTATTCTTCTTTACTCTTTACTCTTCTTTACTCTTGTTTACACATCTTTACTCTTTATTCTTCTTTACTCTTTACTCTTCTTTATTCTTGTTTACACATCTTTACTCTTTACTCTTCTTTACTCTTTACTCTTCTTTATTCTTTACTCTTCTTTATTCTTTACTCTTCTTTACTCTTCTTCATTCTTCTTTATTCTTCTTTACACTTCTTTATTCTTTACTCTTCTTTACTCTTCTTCACTCTTCTTTATTCTTCTTTACTCTTTACTCTTCTTTATTCTTTACTCTTCTTTACTCTTCTTTACACTTCTTTACTCTTTACTCTTCTTTATTCTTTACTCTTCTTCACTCTTCTTTATTCTTCTTTACTCTTCTTTATTCTTTACTCTTCTTTACTCTTCTTCACTCTTCTTTATTCCTCTTTACACTTCTTTATTCTTTACTCTTCTTTACTCTTCTTCACTCTTCTTTATTCTTCTTTACTCTTCTTTATTCTTTACTCTTCTTTACTCTTCTTCACTCTTCTTTATTCCTCTTTACACTTCTTTATTCTTTACTCTTCTTTACTCTTCTTCACTCTTCTTTATTCTTCTTTACTCTTCTTTATTCTTTACTCTTCTTTACTCTTCTTTATTCTTTACTCTTCTTTACTCTTCTTCACTCTTCTTTATTCTTCTTTATTCTTCTTTATTCTTTACTCTTCTTCACTCTTCTTTATTCTTTATTCTTCTTTACTCTTCTTCACTCTTCTTTATTCTTCTTTATTCTTCTTTATTCTTTACTCTTCTTCACTCTTCTTTATACTTCTTTACTCTTTACTCTTCTTTATTCTTATTTACCCTTCTTTACTCTTCTTTACACTTCTTTACTCTTCTTTACACTTCTTTACTCTTCTTTACTCTTTACTCTTCTTTATTTTTCTTTACTCTTCTTTATTCTTCTTTACTCTTCTTCACTCTTCTTTATACTTCTTTAATCTTTACTCTTCTTTATTCTTCTTTACTCTTCTTTACTCTTCTTTATACTTCTTTACTCTTTACTCTTCTTTACTCTTCTTTATTCTTCTTTACTCTTCTTTACTCTTCTTTATTTTTCTTTACTCTTCTTTACTCTTCTTTACTCTCTACTCTTCTTTATTTTTCTTTACTCTTCTTTATTCTTCTTTACACTTCTTTATTCTTTACGCTTCTTTACTCTTCTTTACTCTTTACTCTTCTTTACTCTTCTTTACTCTTTACTCTTCTTTACATTTCTTTACTCTTACTCTTCTTTATTCTTCTTTATTCTTTCCTCATCTTTACTGTACACTTCTTTACTCTTTTTATTCTTCTTTACTCTTCTTTATTCTTCTTTACTCTTCTTTACTCTTCTTTATTCTTCTTTACTCTTCTTTATTCTTCTTTACTCTTCTTTACTCTTCTTTAATGGTCTTTACTCTTTTTTATTCTTCTTTACACGTCTTTACTCTTCTGTACTTTTTACCCTTCTTTACTCTTCTTTACACTTCTTTACTGGTCTTTACTCTTTTTTATTATTCTTTACACTTCTTTACTCTTCTTTACACTTGGGCGTGTCATATGCATATGACATGTAAAGAAGGAGCGAGTGGGCGGGGCTTGTTGCCACGCAGCTGAAGCTGATGGATCATCATCACTAGATGTGTTGACACGTGACAGTTTCATGAATCGGAGGCAGAAAGGTTCGTACATCACGCTGTGTTTCAGTCTGAGCTCAGCTTCACACAGCTTCGTCTTGAGGCCCGGATTCTTTCCTTCATTTATTCATTAAAGGACAAATAAATACTTTCCTGTGCTTTTTCTCTATTTTTTTGGACATTTTTTCACTATTTTTTCTTTATATCTGTTTATCTTTCTCATTCTCCCCTTTTCTGTACTTCGCTTTCTTCATCTTAATTTTCCTTTTCAATGAATGTCCTTTTCTTTCTCTCTTTCCTTCTTTCTTTCTTTCTCTTTCATTCTTCAATTCTTTTTATTTCCTTCTCTCTCCTGTTCTTATTTTCTTTCTTTCTTTCTTCATTTCTTTAATATTTCCTCCTTTTTACTTCTTTCTTTCTTATTTTCCTGTTTTTCTTTCTTTCTTTTTCTTTCTGTCTTTCTTTCATAAAGTCTTTGTCAAATTTCTTTCTTTTTTAATTCTTTAATATTTTCTTCTTTCTCACTTATTTCTTTTTTCATTCTTTCTTTCTTTCTTTCTTTCTGTCTTTCTTTCTTTGGCTCTTTTTCCTTCCTTTTTTTAATTCTTTTTATTTCCTTCTCCCTCTATTTCTTATTTTCTTTCTTCATTTCTTCATATCTTTAATATTCCCTTCTTTATCACTTTTTTCTTTCTTTCTTACTTACTTTCTTTCTTTCTTTCTTTCTTTCTCTTTCCTTCTTTCTTTCTTCCTTCTTCTTAATGTAACAGCTGATATAAAAACAGAATTTTCATGTCCAGTCAGTTAGTTGTCAGAGAGATTAACAGTGGAGTTAGATGACTGATATCACATGATCTTCATAACACAAGAGTATGACGATGAAGAGTATGACGATGAAGAGTATGACGATGAAGAGTATGATGATGAAGAGTATGACGATGAAGAGTATGATGATGAACAGTATGATGATGAAGAGTATGAAGATGAAGAGTATGATGATGAACAGTATGATGATGAAGAGTATGATGATGAACAGTATGATGATGAAGAGTATGAAGATGAAGAGCATGATCATGAACAGTATGAAGATGAACAGTATGATGATGAACAGTATGAAGATGAACAGTATGATGATGAAGAGTATGATGATGAAGAGTATGATGATGAACAGTATGAAGATGAACAGTATGATGAAGAGTATGATGATGAAGAGTATGATGATGAAGAGTATAATGATGAAGAGCATTAAGATGAACAGTACGATGATGAACAGTATGATGATGAAGAGTATGATGATGAAGAGTATGATGATGAACAGTATGAAGATGAACAGTATGATGAAGAGTATGATGATGAAGAGTATGATGATGAAGAGTATAATGATGAAGAGCATTAAGATGAACAGTATGATGATGAACAGTATGATGATGAAGAGTATGATGATGAAGAGTATGATGATGAACAGTATGAAGATGAACAGTATGAAGATGAACAGTATGATGAAGAGTATGATGATGAAGAGTATGATGATGAAGAGTATAATGATGAAGAGCATTAAGATGAACAGTATGAAGATGAACAGTATGAAGATGAAGAGTATGATGATGAAGAGTATGAAGATGAACAGTATGATGATGAAGAGTATGATGATGAACAGTATGAAGATGAACAGTATGATGATGAACAGTATGATGATGAAGAGTATGATGAAGAGTATGAAGATGAAGAGTATGATGATGAAGAGTATGAAGATGAACAGTATGAAAATGAAGAGTATGATGATGAACAGTATAATGATGAAGAGTATGATGATGAAGAGTATGATGATGAAGAACATTAAGATGAACAGTATGATGATGAACAGTATGATGATGAAGAGCATTAAGATGAACAGTATGATGATGAAGAGTATGATGATGAACAGTATGATGATGAAGAGTATGATGATGAACAGTATGATGATGAAGAGTATGAAGATGAACAGAATGATGATGAACAGTATGAAGATGAAGAGTATGATGATGAACAGTATGAAGATGAACAGTATGATGATGAACAGTATGATTATGAAGAGTATGAAGATGAAGAGTATGAAGATGAACAGTATGAAGATGAAGAGTATGATTATGAAGAGTATGAAGATGAAGAGTATGATGATGAACAGTATGATGATGAAGAGTATGATGATGAACAGTATGAAGATGAACAGTATGATGATGAACAGTATGAAGATGAACAGTATGAAGATGAAGAGTATGATGATGAAGAACATTAAGATGAACAGTATGACGATGAACAGTATGAAGATGAAGAGTATGATGATGAAGAACATTAAGATGAACAGTATGATGATGAACAGTATGAAGATGAAGCGTATGAAGATGTTAATATATTGTGATATATTATATAATGATCTCAGCCCAGGCTCCAGCTCATCAGGATGTTTTTAGCTGTTCTTCTGACTGATCACACCGTTACATCACTGTGTCCTGCAGCATACACTGAAATACTCTGAAACTATTCAGCGGCTTCTTCTGCGAGAATACTCGGAGCTGCTTCTACCAGAAGACGCTCGTAAACGTCCCATCCTCCAGCACAACACCGATCCACAGCTCCGTCCCTCAGACTCCCAGGAGACAAAACATCACCACGACACATACAAAGCTTTCCGGTTTCTCGGTAACATGACAGTCTGTTTTTTTTTTCTTATTAACTTGAAGTGACAGAAAAACGAGAAGCTGTTGAGGGAGCGAATATTTACAGCTGCTATAACGTAAGTGAGAACAGGAACTAACTTCCTGCGTGGATGCTCCTGAACATTAAATGCAACTATAAATGGATAAAAAATACTCTATGTTGCTCTTTAATTAATAAAATTTAAAAATAATTTTAAAAAAAAACATTGGCAGATTGCCGTGGTATAAGATGAATAAAACACTTCAGGATGTTCTTACGTATAGCGATGGACAACCATGGCTAAAATGACTAAGCAGCTCTAACCAATCACACGACAGCTACCAGCTGATGAGTGTGAAGTCTATCACGTGCTTCCTGTGAGACGTGAAGCCAGACAACCGCACGTCTCCAAACTAATGCTCCGTAACACACTCAGAGGAAAGCACGATCTGCCCTCTTTCTCATACACGAGCTCACAGATGCTTGCCATTGGCTAGTTCCACTGTGATTTACAGGGGAGAGAGAGTATGCCCCGCCCACCTTCGCTCTCTTAGGTGGCTGTAGCATTGACAGGATTCGAACTTTTTTTTAAATTGTGCTTTATCGGTATATAATTTTATTTTCTTTCATATTACAAACTGTGTGTGTGTGTGTGTGTGTGTGTGTGTGGAATGTTCAGTATAAGTTGTGTGTCGTGGTATGTATCCACATACGAGACTTGGCACATGCCTGTGTCGATGACCTTGAGTGAATCAGCAACAATAACTCCTTGTGTTTCCTGCCGTCTGTCCATCGGCACCTCTCTAAAAACACACACACACACACACACACACACACACACACACACACACACCATAACCAGCTGGGGTGCCTTTCATTTTAAGGTCCAAGAAACATTCTGACTGGGAATTCAAGCAAATTTTGACATTTAACCCCTTTCTTTCGTTCTTTCTTTCATTCCTTTCATCTTTGGCTTCCTTCTTTCTTTCTTTCATTCTTTGTTTCTTTTCATCTGTGGCTTTATTCATGCTTTCTTTCTATTGTTTCTTTTTTTTTATTTTTTCTTTCTTTTCATCTTTGGCTTCATTCATGCTTTCTTTCTATTGTTTCTTTTATTTATTTTTTCTTTCTTTTCATCTTTGGCTTCATTCTTTCTTTCTGTCTATCATGCTTTCTTTCTTTCTTTCTTTCTTTTCACCTGTGGCTTCATTCTTTCTTTCTTTCTTTCCTGCTTTCTTTCTTTCTTTCTTTTCAACTTCAGCTTCATTCTTTCTTTCTTTCTTTCTTTCTTTCTATCCCTTCTTTTTTCTTTCTTTTCATCTTTGGCTTCGTTCTTTCTTTCTGTCTATCCTTCTTTCTTTCTTTTCATTTAGTGAACACCTTCCTCACATTGGAGAAGAGAGAGCGAGAGAGAGAGAAAGAGAGATTTCTTTCTGTTTTCTCTATTTTTTTTTATTCATTTGAGTCTTTCATTCTTTGTATTTATTTTATCATTCCTTATGTCCTTTATTAGTTCCTTTATTGCTTTATTGATCATTTTTCTTTCTTTCTTTCTTTCTTTTCATCTTTGGCTTCATTCTAACTTTCTGTCTATCCTTCCTTCTTTCCTGCTTTCTTTCCTGCGTTCTTTCTTCCTTATTAAAACTGTTTTTGGGGAGATTATGATGCACTAATGTAATGCATCTTCAAAATCTTTTTTTTTTTTATCCCTCGTTCCCATTCGCCTGCTTACCCACAGAGCATTTTCTTCAGGAAATTTGCATTTAGTTCATTTTAAACTGTTATATAAAAACACACACACACACACACACACACACACACACACACACACACACACTCCTGTGTGTCACGCTCTTGCTGTTCTCTGTATGCAGCAGACAGTCCGTCACCCGGTCCTTCCTGTACAATCCAGTCCCACATTAATAAAGGCAGAGAGCCCCGGGGCACGGCGTCTGAGACTCGGTGCAAAATGAGTCACAGTGAGGGGCATGGAGCCCCAATCTGCCCCCACTCCACCCACAATACCACAGTGCCTGAGACCTGGTGCAAAATGAGTCCGAGTGAGGGGTACAGAGCCCCAATCTGCCCCCACTCCATCCAACGCACCATAGTGCCTGAGACCTGGTGCAAGATGAGTCCGAGTGAGGGGCATGGAGCCCCAATCTGCCCCCACTCCACCCACAATACCACAGTGCCTGAGACCTGGTGCAAGATGAGTCCGAGTGAGGGGCATGGAGCCCCAATCTGCCCCCGCTCCACCCATAATACTACAGTGCCTGAGACCTAGTGCAAGATGAGTCTGAGTGAGGGGCATGGAGCCCCAATCTGCCCCCGCTCCACCCATAATACTACAGTGCCTGAGACCTAGTGCAAGATGAGTCTGAGGGGCATGGAGGCCCAATCTGCCCCCGCTCCACCCACAATACTACAGTGCCTGAGACCTAGTGCAAGATGAGTCCGAGTGATGGGCATGGAGCCACAATCTGCCCCCGCTCCACCCATAATACTACAGTGCCTGAGACCTAGTGCAAAATGAGTCTGAGTGAGGGGCATGGAGGCACAATCTGCCCCCGCTCCACCCATAATACTACAGTGCCTGAGACCTAGTGCAAGATGAGTCCGAGTGAAGGGCATGGAGCCCCGATCTGCCTTCGCACCATCCAACACACCAGCACCACCACCAACGCTGTCCACCCTACAGGAGCTGAGTGTGTGCTCAGGAAGTTCTAGGTTTAGTACTTTACTGCCCCAGAGCAGATCAGCTCCGTGTTTACTAAACCCCACACCACAGTGTGCTCTCTTTATTCCTCTTCATCCTTCCTTCTAGATAGCTGCTGTAGATCTTCTTTTCTTTCAAACCTTTCCATTCTTTTTTCCCTTTTCTCCTCCCTTCTCCTTTCTCAATTTCATTTCACTTTCCTTCCTTCCTTCCTTGATTTTTTTTTCTGTTTTCCATCATTTCTTCATTCCTGTCTTTCTCTCTGCTTCCTTCTTTCCTTCCTTTATATCTTTCTCTCCATCCTACTACATTTTTCTTTCTTTCTTTCTTTCTTTCTTTCTTTCCCACTCATCTTTCTATTTCAGTTGTCTTCTTTCCCTCCGACCATCCTCCTTTCCTTCCTTCCTTCCTTTGTTCTTTTTCTTTCTTCCCCCATTTTTCTCTCCACTCTTCCAGTTCTTTCATTCTTTTTTTTCCATTTAAGTTTTCCTTTCTCTCCGACCTTCCTTCTCTCGTCCCGTCTTTCTGTCCCGTCTTACTTACTTTCTTTCTTTTCATTGTCGTCATCTATATCTTGTTTTTTTTTTTTATGTTAGACTGGTTATTATATAATCCCAGGATGAGTGTCAGTGTTTTTAGGATTACAGCACACATCCACCCGTAGACGTAATCCAACTCGACAGTTATCGTGAGCGGTGTAGCTCATCAAACTTATCCTACCACCATAATGCAGTTTACAAGCATGAAAGGAGCGGGGCTGTTCTGTTTTTTTTTTGTTTTTTTCTTTCTTTCCTCACATCACTCTTCCTCTCTCCTCTCACCGTCTCCAGTGGCTCTCTCTCTCTCCATTAGCTCGTTCATCACTGTCTGGTTTCTAATAATATTTCTCTGTACCAAACCTCATTGTGCGCTTGTTGAGATTGATAGCAGTCACGACACCAATCAGTTTATCTCTCCGTTTATTGCCCGTTTTCTCTTAATCATCTCCCCACTCCATGGCTCAGGGTGTCTGGGGGAGTGGGGGGTGGCTGCCTTGATTATGGGAACAATGCTAATTACGGTCGCAGACAAGTCTCCTTGCTGTGCTGAGGACAGAGAGCGAGATATTAAGATCTCTCGCGTAAAAATGGACGCCACCAACATTTGGCATCCAATGTAAGCTGCTCAGGCTGAAGTATTTATGTACAATATGTCTAAAAACCTGCCACGGATTTATATAAAATGCTAGTTTAGTGACAAGCAGGGCACTCGGGCGCGCCGTTAGAGGTTCAGAGGTGATCGTCTCGAAGGAATCGTTGTGAAGTGGTAGACAGAAGAGCGTTCTGGATGCTTTTACTTATGAATAAATACCCTTGAGGTCTCCATTCAAGAAAAGCGAGCAAGCTAGCTGTGTTATGTAGGTCATGTTTTAGCTACTGCAGGGAGACAAGCTTAACTAAAACCTAAACAGTGACAGTAGGCGACTTCTGAGCTAGCTAGCTATTTAAAAGTGGTACAAATGCAGTTTAGTTTCCAAAGAAAGAGTGGGGGAAAACATCTATTTCAGAATAAATTGCATTATTACAGTAACTGTTTCTATAGCTTGCTATTTCCAGATGTCATTGCTGTACCAGCTAAGTATAAGTAGCTATCTAGCTAACAGTGATATAAAAAAAATAATAAAAAAGGGTTACATTTCCACCATTCAAGTCCCTATGTATGAGCTGTTACTATAGAAACCATAAAGTGTTAGAATGAGTGCATGAAGATAAAAAATGATCATTTATGTTACAGTGCTGTTATAGAAAACAATTATTTGAGAATTCAACAGCACTGTGGTATAAATATCTTTAAATATCTCTACTGATGACCCCTTGGTGTAAAAATAGCCAGCTAGCTCCATGTAACACTTTTACACTTTTAGATAGTTATTTATACTTTAGCTAGTGCCACTATGACAGTGCCTCAATGATTACTAGCCTGCTAGCTCTATTCAACATGCTATTTTAAGTTACTACAGTATTAGCTAGCTAGCTAGTTAGGATATATAGGTAATGTTTAGCTACTCCAGTCATGACTTTAGTTCTAATACTAGCCTAATTAATAATTAGCTATCTAGAGGTAGTAAAAAATGCAGTTTCGCATGCATAGTTGCCAAAGGGGGGTGGGGAAACCTTCAGTTTCTAATACTTACACATTTACGTTTAGTACCTAGGGTTTGTCTATAGATAGCTATTTAGCAGTAGTTAAAAATAAAAAGTTTAGCAGCTTAGCTTGATAGTTACCTACTGTACTATTGTTGTGTTACACATTAGGCATCATTACAGTGACTAAACATTACCTACAGAACCTAGCTAGCAAGCTGAATGTAACCTAAAATAATGCACTAAATAGAGCTAGTTGGCTAGTGTTCATCAAGGGACTGTCACTGGAGCATGTTAGCTAAATATAAATAGCTAGCTAGCTAATAGAATCATAAAGTAATGCATTAAATAGAGCTGTGTAGTGTTCATAGCTAGCTAATAGTAACATAATGCTGTGCAATGTGTAACAAAGAGCTAGCTGGGTCGTGTTCACTGAGGAGTAGAAGATTCCAGAGAAGCATGAGGAAAACCCCAGCTGTTTATACTATCTCTATATGTCTTACTGAATGAGGTCTACATTATACTACAGCTCCTCTCTTAATTTTTCTATAGCTTGCTATTTAGCTAGATATCTTTTGCTACTTAATGACAACTCCTCTGTGAACGCTACCCAGCTAGCTCTAAGTTACACGTTGCACGGCATCATGTTACTATCTCAACCAGCTCCCAAGTTCAGCAGGTCGTGAATGAATATATCGTGTACACGAGTTCGGGTACTGGTAAGGACCCTGGCTCACTACACATTGGGATGCTGATGACTGAATTTCTGGCGACACGACTACGTACTACGTGTGGTTTTTGCAGTGCATTGTTTCCAGAGCAAATGTTTCAGTGCACGATTGAGACAGCCCTTAAAATGGCCGACTCCCTGATCAGTTCCCTGACTACTGAACTAGGGAGCTGGTTGAGACACACCCTATGATTCTATTAGCTAGCTAGTTATTTATTTATATTTAGCTAACATGCCCCAGTGACAGTCACTCGATGAACACTAGCCAACTCGCTCTATTTAGTGCATTATTTATGTTACTTCTAACTTGCTAGCTAGCTTATGTAGGTAATATTTAGCTACATGATGACGCCTATTGTGTAACACAACACTAGCAGGTAACTACCATGCTAGTTATCTAGCTATCTAGAGGTAGTAAAAAAAAAAAAAAAAAAAGCAACTTGCTGGACAATAATTCCAAAGAAAGAATAAAAACCTCTAGATTTATCACTGAAGTGAATCTACACTCCAGCTACTCTCTGGACTTTTCTATAGCTAGCTACTTAGCTACATATATTTTAGCGACTCTACTGATGATCCTTTTGTGTAGCCAGTGAGCTCTATTTAATACATCATTTTATGTAACAGTTAGCTGGCTACGTATTTAGCTAGTGTACCCCAATGAAGGTTCCTCCATGAACACTAGCCAGCTTTGAATGGTGTTAGCTAAGCAATAACTCCGGATGCAATTGAACAATGTAGCACTTTATGCTGAATATAAAAACTGGCATAAAAATAAGCGAGAAAATCGCTGCTTTATGAATAACGGGAACAGTTTTATCTCAGAAGAGGTCTTGTGAGTAGCAGAGAGCATCTCAAAACCTAGAAGATGGATCAAATGAGCCAGCTTTTTTGTGAAAAATGTAAGGAAATGCTTAGCCATACTTCTATTCCAGGGGATAAAGTTGGGATGAGTCAGGGATAGGTAGGTGTTAGCACTGCTCTCAGTTTTTTTTTTTGACAAATTTCGCTGACATATAAGCATCTTATTTTTTTCTTTAAAAATATTCATTTCAAGTTTGTCGCCATGTCAGTGCACAAGCGAAGATTTTTACATCATGGTTACGTCCTATAGAAAAATTTGACCACTATGAGAAATATAGTGTACGTCAAACTCGGGAGTTTTATAAAAGTAATGATGAGATCAACTTACTTTTGCATTGTGCTTTTTAAAAAAAGAAAAAAAAAGTATTAAATATTCTCTCCATGGTATATAATCAAATATTATCCTTATAAAAATCTAGCTATTCAAATACCCGGAATGGCGAACACATTGTTCCGTAGGATGAAGTATAGCACGAGGCCAGGAGGCAGAGCGTACGGGTCAGGAGAGATCACAGAAGAGGACCGAAAGAGACAGTGGAGGTGTCCAGATGACTCCGAGGTGTCTCCTGCGATATTGCCGGCGTTTTTGCATAATGTGTGATGAGTTCTCATCATCTCGGCTCCCCCACAACAATTTCATTACAGGCGGCTAATAAATGTTTCATGGCAGAACAAGCTGCTCGCCTCCGCTTTATTAAATCTGAGATAATAAAAGAAGAAAATCGCGAACGGGATGGAAGGGGTGGGTGGGTGGGTGGGTGGGCGGTGGGTGTCGAAGGAAGGAGATATGGAAAATGGCATAGACATTCTCAAACAGGGCCTCCGTATCTTCTGTTTCTGGGGCAACGGGTCCCCCCTCGCTCCTCTCCCCCCTTCCTCTCGCTCTGCCACGGAGACACAGGAAATGAGAATCTGGCTGACAGGATATTGCGTTCTGGTGGCCTGGGGATTAGCTGCCTTATCCAAACACATACGCGTGCACACGCACACACACAAGCACAAGCACACACACACACTCAGATACGCACATATACAGGTTCACGCTTACCTCGTACAGACACACCTCCCCATTGTTGTCTTATTTAATCTGTACACCGCCGACTATCTCGCACGCTACATAAACGGCTTTGCACGGGTGATTCAGCTTGTGTAAACCATGTGCAGGTTTATAGTATCACTCGGCCAACATATTACGCACAGGCGACCGAACAGCCGTGCTGTCGTCCGTACCGGTGGCTGTCACCTCGTCTTAGGACAATCATATGAACATCAATCAATAGACGCGACCTCACTATTTTGATGTGATTATCATAAAATCGCAATATGTTTAGGGATTTCTTTTAGGGCCTTGGAAGATTAAAATGTCCAGAGGGCATGAAGAGGGAGGGGACAATAGTGCTATATATCATTCACATCATCATGCGCATAAAGAGCTGGATGTGTCCTGGCCTGATCAGAAGGTCTCCTGTAATTTTTTTTTCTAGTTGTTTTTTTTTTTTTGTTCATATGTTTTGCTAGATTTTTTTGATAGCTAGCCAGATAAAATGAGAAACAGGAAAAGAAAATAAGCTCTATAGCTATATCAGCGTCCCTGATGTTTACGAAACACCATTTTGTTATCGTTACTGCTGATCTCACTCTCCACAACAAAATGTATTCTCCAAGACTTATTTATTCGTACTCATTAGGCACATAGTCTTGAATTATTTTCCTCCAAATAAATCAGAACACGGTGTGAAACCTTAAACGTCTTCCTTGATACTCAACCTGAGTGTTGTATTGAACGGGAAAATCCCAACAAGATCGGCATGAGATAAAACGTCGAACGTCAAATTGATCTTGGAGCTGTAAAGTGGGTGTGGCCTAATATTCTCAACATACATGTTGATCGACATCCGTCTGTACCAGCCTCGAGCCGAGCTAAACACGTTGCTGGATAAACTATGAATTTCAACGGAACGATCCTCGCCTGGTTAGCTTACACTTGCTCTGTTGGTGTTCGCATGCTACGTTTTCGCTTGCTTTTCAGCTTTCGCATGCCAGGTTTGCAAAACACAATTATTCAGACTCGCTAGGTTCGTTTTCGCATGCTAGGTTTTGCTCTCACTCCTTAGTATGTTTAGGGTTTTTTTTTTTTTTTGCTTTCTAGTTTGCTCAGGCTTTTTGATAACTGCTATCTTTGCGAGACTTTCCCAGCTTTGTGATTGACTGAACCTGATCTCTTTTTGTTTTTTTGTTTTTTTTGAAATCGTACAAATTTATTTAAAGTCTGGTTGGCGTTGTTCGATTCCATAAAAAAATAAACCTTATCGTACGAACCGAATCATGAGACTCATTAATTGTTCGCAAACGTGAAGCCACGTCGAAACGATCGACCTTTGCGATCGGCTTGGGAGGAGCTTACACGCACTGACGTTACCTGAGTTTAGCCACGCCCACTTTACATTAAACGCCGAGAAAGTGCACGTAGATAATTAGAAAGTCACTTGTTATTCATACTGCTGCATACTGAGAATCATTCACCTCATTAGAAGGTAACCAGACATTGACTCATCCATAAACGTACTTTTCTTTTGGATGTACATATTTACCCCGAGAATGATTCGAACAAAATCAAAGGCGCATCATGACTGACTGCCTTCCGTCAGTCTCTCTGACCTCGTATTTGACAGTGAGTGAAATGATATATACATTTATCACCTACCTGTTGGTGTTTTCATATTATCTTTGAGAATATTTGCGTTTCTGTGGGCGTGTGTGTGCGTGTGTGTGTTAGGGAGTGTAGCAGGCGAGCGTAGTGGGGAATGCTGGGAGATTTTAATAACGCAGAAGCAGTGCACTGAGATTTAATAAAGGGAGATGATGTGATTACTGAACCCTGGCGCTGAGCCACCTTGCTTCACAGCAATATCCGCTCATACACACAAACGCACACACTTTCTGTCTCATACATACACACACACACACATAGACAGACACACACACACCAATATAAACCATGCAATTATATTTACATGCATGATTTACATATCGATTCTTAATATATACACAAATGCACCAGCACAAAAGCTTGCGATATTTCTGACGGTGCACGAACCTTTCTTCAAGACGTCCTAACGTGTGTACATGCATGGAGAAGCCACCCACACCAAGATTCAGCTGTGATTTTTGTTAAGATTTATCAGAAGGACAATATGTCGGCTCGTGCGCCTACCTTACTGTCTGGGTAAGGTGAGTTTCGGTCCCATTTTCCCAGAGGTCATAATCACGGTTAACCCCTTCACTCCTGAGAGATCAAAGCTGTGATGAGTGATTGAACACAACCTGAAACCTCAGGAGTATAGCGCAATGACAGGGTACTTCATTTACTACGATTCGCGTCCTTTTTTTTTTATTTATTTTTTTTGGTGATGTTACACTGTGTACCGTGTGCTGGAAACATTCTGTACAAACGCTGTATCACTGCCAATCAGATGTTCTTGAGGTAGAGCTTGGAGCTCTCATGAACCTTGTTACAGTTAGTCTACTGATTAAATCAAAGAAAATTAAGTGACATTATAACGCGTTTTACATCAGAGCATACTGTCGGCATCAGGAATCCTTAATTATACCGTTACTGTTAATCTGAGGTAATAGAGCCTTTCTGAAATGAGGCAGGTTGTTGCTTTTGGTGCTAGAGATCCATGTGCTACTTGAGTATTTGTGACTGTGATATAAATGCTTTTTGAGAACTACTGACTGCTATATGAATGTTATTTGAAAACTACTGACTGCTATAAGAATGTTATTTGAGAACTACTGACTGCTGTAAGAATGCTATTTGAGTACTACTGACTGCTATAAGAATGTTATTTGAGTACTACTGACTGCTATATGAATGCTATTTGAGAACTACTGACTGCTATAAGAATGCTTTTTGAGAACTACTGACTGCTATATGAATGTTATTTGAGTACTACTGACTGCTATATGAATGCTATTTGAGAACTACTGACTGCTATAAGAATGCTTTTTGAGAACTACTGACTGCTATATGAATGTTATTTGAAAACTACTGACTGCTATAAGAATGTTATTTGAGAACTACTGACTGCTGTAAGAATGCTATTTGAGTACTACTGACTGCTATATGAATGTTATTTGAGTACTACTGACTGTTATATGAATGTTATTTGAGAACTACTGACTGCTATATGAATGTTATTTGAGAACTACTGACTGCTATATGAATGTTATTTGAGAACTACTGACTGTTATATGAATGTTATTTGAGAACTACTGACTGCTATATGAATGTTATTTGAGAACTACTGACTGCTATATGAATGTTATTTGAGAACTACTGACTGCTATATGAATGTTATTTGAAAACTACTGACTGCTATAAGAATGCTTTTTGAGAACTACTGACTGCTATAAGAATGCTATTTGAGTACTACTGACTGTTATAGGAATGTTATTTGAGTACTACTGACTGCTATATGAATGTTATTTGAGAACTACTGACTGCTATAAGAATGCTATTTGAGAACTACTGACTGCTATAAGAATGCTATTTGAGTACTACTGACTGCTATATGAATGTTATTTGAGAACTACTGACTGCTATATGAATGTTATTTGAGAACTACTGACTGCTATAAGAATGCTATTTGAGAACTACTGACTGCTATAAGAATGCTATTTGAGTACTACTGACTGTTATATGAATGTTATTTGAGAACTACTGACTATTATATGAATGTTATTTGAGAACAACTGACTGTTATATGAATGTTATTTGAGTACTACTGACTGTTATGAATGTTATTTGAGTACTACTGACTGCTATATGAATGTTATTTGAGTACTACTGACTGTTATATGAATGTTATTTGAGAACTACTGACTGTTATATGAATGTTATTTGAGTACTACTGACTGCTACATGAATGTTATTTGAGTACTACTGTCTGCTATATGAATGTTATTTGAGTACTACTGACTGCTACATGAATGTTATTTGAGTACTACTGACTGCTATATGAATGTTATTTGAGTACTACTGACTGCTACATGAATGTTATTTGAGTACTACTGACTGCTACATGAATGTTATTTGAGTACTACTGACTGCTATATGAATGTTATTTGAGTACTAGTGACTGCTACATGAATGTTATTTGAGTACTAGTGACTGCTACATGAATGTTATTTGAGAACTACTGACTCCTGTATGAATGCTGTATGAATGAGTACAGTTGACTGTATAGTCGTTTGAAAAATATTGACTGCTGAATGCTATTTCAATAATACTAACTTGTAAGATAAGAAGGACCTTTAGTGATTCCCTGTAGTATATGTATACTATTTGAATGCTATTAAATCCTCAATGCTGTTTGAGTACCACTGACTCCTGAAAGTTGTCGAGTACTACTGACTCCTGGATGAATGGTATTTGAGTACAATTGAATCCATAATGTTATTTGAGTACTAGTAACCGCTATATGAATGGCATTTGGGTACTATTGACTCCTGAATGCTGTTTCAATACTAATGAGTACTACTGACTCCTGAAAGTTTCAAGTACTACTGACTGCTATATGAATGGCATTTGAGTACTAGTGACTATTGAACACTATTTGAGTGCTACTGACTACTGAATGCTCTTTGAGTAATATTGAGTTTTTGAGTACTAGTGGCTGCTACATGAACAGTGTTTGAGTACTGAGTACCAGTGTCTTCTATATAAATAGTATCTGAGCACTATTAAGTACTGATTGCTATTTGAGTAGAGTTAGGGTTAGGGTTAGGTGACTGCTATGTAAATATTATTTGAGTACTATTGTATCTACAACAACATGAATGCTAATTGAGTAATATTTAGTAATGAAATACTACTGACTACTTAATTAATAGAATTTGAGTACTACTGACTGTGCGATGAATAGAATTTGAGTACTACTGACTGCTTAATGAATAGAATATGAGTACTACTGACTGCGCGATGAATAGAATTTGAGTACTACTGACCGCTCGATGAATAGAATTTGAGTACTACTGACTGCTTAATGAATAGAATTTGAGTACTACTGACTGCTTAATGAATAGAATTTGAGTACTACTGACTGCTTAATGAATAGAATTTGAGTACTACTGACTGCGCGATGAATATAATTTGAGTACTACTGACCACTTGATGAATATAATTTGAGTACTACTGACTGCTTAATGAATAGAATTTGAGTACTACTGACCGCTCAATGAATAGAATTTGAGTACTACTGACTGCTTAATGAATAGAATTTGAGTACTACTGACTGCGCGATGAATATAATTTGAGTACTACTGACCACTCGATGAATAGAATTTGAGTACTACTGACTGCTTAATGAATAGAATTTGAGTACTACTGACTGTGCGATGAATATAATTTGAGTACTACCAACCGCTCGATGAATAGAATTTGAGTACTACTGACTGCTTAATGAATAGAATTTGAGTACTACTGACTGCGTGATGAATAGAATTTGAGTACTACTGACTGTGCGATGAATATAATTTGAGTACTACCAACCGCTCGATGAATAGAATTTGAGTACTACTGACTGCTTAATGAATAGAATTTGAGTACTACTGACTGCGTGATGAATAGAATTTGAGTACTACTGACTGCGTGATGAATAGAATTTGAGTACTACTGACTGCTTGATGAATAGAATTTGAGTACTACTGACTGCTTAATGAATAGAATTTGAGTACTACTGACTGCGTGATGAATAGAATTTGAGTACTACAGCAATATGAATGGTAGTTGAGTAATATTTTCTACTGAATACTATTTGAGTGATATTGACTCCTGAGTACCACGGCCTATTATATAAATGCTTCTCTTTTTTTGAACTGGTATTGACTGCTTTATGAATCCTTTACATCTCAAATACCATCTACTCCCACAAGACCCTCCGTGTGACAGCAAGACGCACGATGAGACGAAATGTCATTTGTTATTGCGATCGTATCCGGCGGCGACGCCCGAATCGTCCATCCCATCACTCCCGGTCTCCCGCGCACTCATTTGGTTTGGTGATTCTGGTCTGCGGATCTGTTGCTCAGGGTGACTGTGAAGAGGGCTCAGTGTCTTTGGTATGGGCGTGTTAAGTAGGTGTAATTTTTGTTGGCGCGATTGGCAGATGGATTGAGACAGATTAGCTGTAGCAGCTGCGTTTCGGACAGGATCATCACGTCCACGCAGATCAGACGCCTTTATGTACGGACCTGGCTGCCTCTCCCTTCACCAGATTTAGGGAATAACACCTTCTTCTCACTCAGCGAGGGTTCTGGAGCACACACACACACACACACACACACACACTCTCTCACACACAAATGTACACACCCATTTCTCCTTGTGGCCCTCTGCAATAGAATCTTGTTTTGTTTGAAAATGTTTTTCATCTCGCTGCTCTTCATTTTACGTTGCTTGCTTGGGTTATTGCCTTTTCTTCTGCAGCATCTCGCACATTAAAAAAAAAAAGTTTCCCTTGGGTTTCTTATTACTTTCAGCGTTCACTTTTCATTTTTTTTTTCATTTCGTTTTTTTTTTTTTTTTGCAAAGTAGCATCCGCGCACATGCCAGTGTATGGTATCAGGCCACGATATAAAGTAAGATGATGTGATAATGCTTATCACTTAGCCTCACACACACACACACACACACACGAACGCACATGCCTGTCAATGCACGTGAACGTATTCAGGTGTCCCTGTGCATTGTGTTTGTTTGTGTATATGTGTGTGTGTTTGTGTGCAGGAGTGTACGAACGAAAAGAGCGAGAAATGCTCTGTTTATTTGAGTGTATGGAAAAAAAAAAGAGAGAAGAGAGATTAACCCCATGCTATTCTCAATCCTCGTTTATGAGTTTATAGCGTCTGTCTGGGCATCGCACTGTTTAAACAACAATCTAATTAATCCCGTCTTTATTAGTTTCACCGAGCTGAGCTGTGCCGGGAGAGAGGGAGGGAGGACGGGGCAATTCTGCCAGAAAATACTAACAAAAGGAGGGAGGGCACGGACAGGAAAAGAATGAGGGATTTAGGAAGAATTTAAGCGCGAATTGAAATGTGGCTTTAAATAAGAACTGACTTGTTTGGGGTGAGAGGTAAAAAAAAAAAAAAAAAAAGTGAAAATTAGCAAAGTAGGGGACGGGGACGTATAGCTAGGGCCGTTTTCCTTAATTAATATCAATGTTGCTAGAGTTATTACTCAAATATTTCACGTAAGCCTTTGTCACTTGAATAGGACGTCGTTCGTTTCCTGAATTAAAGCTCACTGAACGAATCATCAACTTCAATCCAACCAGTTTTAATAAAACTATGATAAATAAATAAATAAATAAATAAAACACTTATAACACCCTTAGTGGTTAGCACGTTCGCCTCACACCTCCAGGGTCGGGGGTTCGATTCCCACCGTGGCCCTGTGTGTGTGGAGTTTGCATGTTCTCCTCGTGCTGCGGGGGTTTCCTCCGGGTACTCCGGTTTCCTCCCCCGGTCCAAAGACATGCATTGTAGGCTGACTGGCGTGTCTAAAGTGTCCGTAGTGTATGAATGGGTGTGTGAGTGTGTATGTGATTGTGCCCTGCGATGGATTGACACCCCGGGTGTACCCCGCCCGGTGCCCGATGCTCCCTGGGATAGGCTCCAGGTTCCGCCGTGACCCTGAAGGAAGGATAAGCGGTATAGAGGATGGATGAATGGATGGACTTATAACACCACATCGTGTATCTAAAAGTGTTTTATTTCTCTGATACTACAGCAGTCTTGTATGGCCAACACAACACAAAAATTATTTATTAAAGAATGACATCGTTTTTGTCCGTTTACGGTTACATTTAACGCTAAATAAAAACCTCCTCGCCGTATCAGTACGCTGTTGCTATAACGTATTAGACAGAGCGCTTTAATAAAGGTTCTACAAAATGAATCAACACCTTCTGACCAATCGGAATCGAGAATCAAACATTTCTCTGGCGTAAATGCCGTTAGCGTCACACCAAAAGTTTTGAGCTTAATTAGAGTATATTGGTCAAATCAATCTGCGTCGTCATCGTATATAGTTCGTGATGTTTTTTTTCTCAACACTCCGGATGCAAACGTTTGTGAACCTCTTGTAAAAATGTCTGATGAATGAGTGTGAAGATGCTCTAATGTTATTTCCCAACGCTGGGGTATGCAAAGCAGCTTGACTACACAGCACTGGGTTAAATGAATTCATACTGTACGTTATCTTCATTTCAGTGTCTCAGTTTGTCTTACTGCTAAGTGCTGCCTCCCAGTGTCTAACCGAAAACACTGCACAGACGTCCAACATTTCGGTTTATACAGGATAGGTGTGTGTGTCAGGGATCAAATATATGATATATCATGATATTTAATTCTCAGTACTGTTACCATGGATGCTTGGATGGAGGATGAAAATCTTGGGAAGCATTTGCACGGGTCTTGTCCACGTATGAGAGCTGCCCTATACGAGAGGTTTCATATTTTGTCTAAATTAGACATTTGTTTTATTTTTATCCTAAAAAAAAAAAAAAGCAAGACCTGCTGAGATTCAGTTAAAGTGATCTCCGATCCGTTATTTTTAATACAAGGTCATGTTCAAATGTTAAGCATGTATCTTAGGGGTTTTTTTCTTTCAATATCCAGCAAACATCCTGTAATTTCTGGTTTGTGTGTGTGTGTTTAGGCTGTTTGTGCGGAAGTGCAGCGCGTGCCTGCAGGTGATTGGCCGCTCAGAGCTGATCATGCGTGTGCTGGGGCAGGTGTATCACCTGGGCTGCTTCAGCTGCTGCGAGTGCGAGCGCCGGCTCCAGAGGGGTGACGAGTTTGTGCTCAAGGAAGGTCAGCTGCTCTGCCGTGGAGATTATGAGAAGGAGAGAGAGATGCTCGCCGCCATCAGCCCCGCCCCCACCGAATCAGGTGAAATATAGTCTGTTTTTATTATCGTGCCATGTCTGTACATGTATAATGTAGGATGAAAGGATCATGGTAATGGCACTACATAACTGATGTACACAAGACTACATGAAGTGTAAGAAAAGAGCTCCAGTTTCACTAGGAACAAAACGGTACAGCGGCTTGAGATGAGGTATTTTGTTTTGTTTTGTTTTTAGATTTGTCATTTAATATTTAAAAATCAGTTTTAAGACCACGCCGGTTGAGAAGAATCCAGGTTTGATGATTTGAGATTGGACAAAATTGTTGTATGTCTATAGCCGCAATTCCAACACAGTCACCTTTTATAGCAAACCAGGAACCTTTTCAGGAACTCTGGATTTCCACTGGTTATCAGCAGGGCCAATTTTTGTACCAGGAACCTTCGATCACAGTTCCTGTACTGTAGTGAAAATACAAAACAGGAACATATCCAGGAACTCATCCAAGAGTTTTGGACCTCTTGATTTCCTCAAAAGGTTCCAGGAACCACTTTTAAAACGCATGTGACTGATGACTATTTTGTATTTGGCATTAAAACAAAACACTTCCTTTTCTTCTTCTTTTTCTGCTAAAGATCTGCGTTAATATGAATATTTTTCACACAACAAGATGGTTCTCATCGATTCTGTTATTTGAATTTATAATCATGCTACATTATGTCGTGGTTACGGTTCTTGTAGTTCTGTGAAAATACAAATCAGGGACTTGTCCAAGACCTTGTCCTCAAAAGGTTCCCACTTCTTTTATTTTACTGAACGTCATGATTGTGATACCTGTAGTGCTGTAAAAATGCCAGCTAGGAACTTGTCCAGGAACTTATGGAAGAACTTATCCAGGAATGTATTTCTCAGGAGAGTTTTTTTAGTTCCTTGAAAGGTTCCAGTACCCCATGTGACTTGTGAGAGAAATAACTGGCCAGGCCACCATTTTATATTATTAGAGATGACACTGACTTGATCCCAGGAGCAGCATTGGGCTGATATCAGCAAAAAATAAATAAATAAATAAATAAATAAATAAAATGGTGGATCGGACATCTTGAGGAAAAAAGAAATTATTATTATTTTTTTTTATCTGATTCTGTAACAAATAGAAAAGACTGATATTAGATTTTTTATTTTTTTTAAAAAAACTTGGAAAAGATTTTTTTTAAGTGGAATTGTTTACTTGACTGTATTTTTTTTTTTGATTGATTTCTATAATATTTATAGTTTCCACTTTAGTATATTTGTAATATAAGTGATGGTTGTGTGAAAAAAAAAAAAAAATCAAAAAGTTTACCGGAATAAAAAAGTTGTGGTTTTAGCTATATATTTTTTCCTATATTTTTACATTTACATTTTATTTATTTAGCAGACGCTTTTATCCAAGGCCACTTACAAGTGAGGAAATACAAGCAAAGCGGTATATATCAAGAGGAGAATAATACGAGTAATGCTACCGTGCAAAATCTTTTAATTTTAGAAAAGCAAAGTGTGCAGAGTAGAGGGTTTTTTTTCTTTTGGGTGGAGGCAAGTTAGGGGTTAGTTAAGTGTTCGTGGAAGAGGTGGGTCTTTAGCCGTTTTTTGAAGATAGTGACAGATTCTGCGGTCCGAATTGAAGTTGGAAGTTCATTCCTCCACTGAGGGACAGATAGTTCTTAAGATTTTTAAGTGCTTCCATTAAAAAAAAAAAAAGTCATTTCAAAGCTTAGAACCAATATCAGCTGATACTCAGCGTTTCAGTATCGTTGTCGTAAAAGAAAAACTGATATCGTGCCATCTCTAATCCTTCTCTTTATCTCCGTCCCGTGCAGTGAAGAGCGAGGATGAGGAAGGAGGCAGCAGCTCCATGGGAGGAAAAGCTGGCGATGACAGTAAAGAGCACAAGAGGTCCAAGCGGCCGCGCACCATTTTAACCACGCAGCAGCGCCGCGCCTTCAAGGCGTCCTTCGAGGTGTCCTCCAAACCCTGCCGAAAGGTGAGCACTCGGTCCACGATGTAAACCCACACACTGCAGGGGTGCCGTTTATTTGAAATCATTCGTTGTTATCATATTTGTGTCCGGCAGGTCAGAGAGACCTTAGCGGCTGAAACCGGGCTGACGGTCCGAGTGGTCCAGGTCTGGTTCCAAAACCAGAGAGCGAAGGTAAAAGTAGAAATCATCTTTTTATGTCTATATAGCTCATCCATTTTCCAGGCTTTGATAGAGTTTTTGGGTTTTGATTGTCCGTCTGGTTGTGTGTTCAGATGAAGAAAATCGCTCGCAGGCAGCAGCAACAGCAGCAGCAGCAGGAGCAGGAGCAGATCGGCGGCAGCAGGAGGGGTCCGAGCAGAGGAGGACGACTGAGTAACGACGACAGTGAGGGTGAGACGTCATGTTACCGCGTGTTACGTTTAATCACGCCGCTGTTATGGGAAAATAATCAACAACACAAAGGTGTGATGCATCCTGACATGAAGTTGATTATTTTCCAATAAGCGCACCTCTCAAAGTCATTTATTCCTCTTATATAACAGCACTTTGCGTTATTTAAAACAAAAAGTATTAACGAATGACACGATGTTTTTTTTTAATCATTTATATTCGCATTTAACGCCCTGTGGTATAACTCGTCTTTTAGCTTAAATCATCTGTATCTTGGGTAGCTAGCTAAGCTATCTATTTTCATACTTGATTGCTTGTTTACGTTCTTCCCATTGGTCGAAAGAACTATTTTTCCATTATTATTTTACCTCGTTATCAAATTTTCGACTAAGCTATAGTCTACGTAGTTTTGTTTGCCTTGCTATGCTGCTTACGTTAGCTAACGTTAGCTCGCTGTTATCGCAAGTATCACAATTCTTGATTTTATTAGCACCAAATTTAGGTAAAAAAATAATAATAATAATAATAATAATAATAATAAAGCTCCAGTCTCATTGGATGGATGAAGAGAAATCTAATTGCAGTGGTAATCATTTATACAGAGGTGGAAGGCACAAGTTGCTAAAATGTCTAGCTAACGTTATGTTAACTGTTATATTGTGTAAACTAGTAGCCAACACTGCGAGAATTCTGCAGCGGATAACATTAGGCTGTTATGTAATTAAAATATTCAGTCAGGTTTAGCCAAGCTAACTAACATTTGGATAACTGTTAAGCAAGGTCACTAGAATGCTAGCTAACGAGGATTTTATGTGATTACATCCATTAGCCAGGTTTAGACAAGCTAGCTAACGTATCAGGATATTTCACTGTGTAAACCTGTGTATCCAATTCGCTAAGAGTGTTAGCACACACTGGGTCAGATAGATAGATGTTGTAAATTTTTTTTTTTTTTTTTTTAACCTCAGTATGACAAATTATTGAGCTTTAATAACAGGTTTCTGGAAAAACCAAAACAAAAATGCAAAACAGTTCCAGAGCGTTAGCAGTAATGATATCACTGTAAACACTGCTGCGTGAGTAGCGGTAATATTAGCAAAGTTAAGAAAGAAAACTTAAAACAAAAACTTTTCTGTTATTTTTTATTTCATTTGATTTCGTCCTACACGTTCAGGCGCACTTTGTGTACACGGGTGATGAAGAAAGGACTTTGTGTTTCATACTTTGTGTACTATTGTGTCTCCTCACAGACGGTTCGAGCAGTCACGGCTTAGATGGCATGCTCTCGTACTCCTCCATGCCACGACAGCAGCTCTTGGCTCTCGACCCAAACCTGTACGGGGGCGAGCAGTTCCGGCACGGTCTCACACCCCCGCAGCTGGGCCCCGAGCAGATGCACCCGTACGGTAAGACACATAAAGCACACAGCACAGACATGAAATCACTACCAGCACTATACTACTATATCCTCTTATATACTACTATACTACTTTGTTAATGTATACTACAGCATACTGAAGAAATGACTATAGTGGATTGATATTGTGTAATAGATACTGTAGTATACTTTAGTATTTACTATATTCAACTGTAGTAAATTGTACTATAATGAAGTATATTATAGTATTTACCACACTTTGATAATGTACACTACAGCATACTGTAGAAATGACTATAGTGAATTGATAAACAGTATATTAAATATTCGCGTTACTATAGAATACTATGGGATACTATAGTGTGTTCTAGTGCTCATTATAATGTACTACAATGGTTTACAGCATTCCCCTGTGCTGTGGAGGTTGTCACACATGTTGTAGTACAGTATAGTACAGTTGTAGAAAATGTACTACAGTAACAACTGTAGATTTAAAAAGTAATAATAATTATTACTATAGTAGGGGTACCACAATAAACGACCACATGTCACTGCAATTGACTATAGTATCTTTACTGTAGTAAGGTTCAAAAACACTACAGGAATTCTACTACATCTTCTGTAGTAAATTTACTCTATAATACTATAGGGGCGTATGGTGCATGTGGGCTGAGTCACACACCGCTGTCTTTTTCCCCGGCGTCACTGAGACGCTTTATAAATCCATTGTGTTTCCACTGAGACGTTACACCTTCCTTACTTTAGCACAGTGCAATACTTCGTCCTGGTCTCACCACTCTAATTTCTTTATTTATTTTGTGTATTGTATTCTGATTAGTACATATACATACAGCGGGATCCAAAAATCTGGAGAGCGCTAGTTTCCATTCTGCATTCTTTTCTAACCGGACACGCTCATTTCTATCACGAATTATATTATTGACAACAACTCGAGCGGAAAGTAGAATCTTTGAAATGTTTACACGAGTTTGTTAGTATTTGATACGTCCGCTTTTTTTGTGCACTCCGGCCGGCATGGACTCCACAAGTTCGTGCAAAACCTGATGGTCCATTTTAAGAGTCGTCTGATCGCGTGCTTCAACAGATGAGATTAGACACGAGGAAAATCTGACCGCTTGTAAATAGCAGTCAACATGGCTAATATCACACATTTGCTTACATTTAAACACGGACTAGAAATAGTGAAGAATCTTGAATGTTTATATATATATATATATATATATATATATATATATATATATATATATATATATATATATACACAAACTTTCTTTGTTTTAAATATTTAAAAATGATAAAAGTTTCCAATTTTAAATGAAGAAAAAAAGTGTGGTCCCAGACTTTTCGATCCCCCTGCATATACATGTTTTATTCTATTTGAACGGTTTGTTAGCAGACAATCGACGTATGAATCTGGAATGATTGACAGTCCCTCAGGTGTTTTGAACTCTCCGATATTAACTGACGCCCCCTGGAAACTCCGCCCCCTTCCTCCCATCACTTATTAGTCATGTTTCGCCCGTCTCGATTTTTTCCTCTCCGTTAATGTGGTCCTTAATGTGAAATAAAATCTATCGATGTACTATATATTCATCTTAGCTAACATTAGACAGGTATATAGTGTCAGATAAGTGTTTCTGGTTTTCCAAAAAAAAAAAACAACAACAACAACAACAGTGTGTGACCTCTAACACTCTAGAAATAATTGTATTGGTAAAAGTAGATGGTAGAAATGAAATAAAAACTCTATTTGCTCTTAAAATGTGTTGAAACTATTTGATCAACGGTGAAAATATCAGCTGTGTGGGAACATTTCACGGTTTTTACGAAGGTCGTTGCTATATCATCTATAATTCCTGTATAATCGGTATATTGACAATATTGAAAATGCAGCATTATGCTTTTGTTTTTTTGTTTGTTTCAGTATTTACTGCATTTTGACCAACCCACCTTAACCCCTTCCTTCAGCAGGACTAGACAAATCTGATCAATACCAGGTAGCTTTGCAAAGGTATTCAAGCCACCTGGAATTTATGAGCTTTATCTGATGATTTTTTTTATTGCAAACTCACGTTCTCTTACAGTCTAGATTAATTATCGGTCAAATATTTCAAAGAGATTTGATCAATTTCAGAGCGGGGGGGTAAATACTTTTGCAAACCGCTGTATCCTGACATGTTGTGCAGCTGATTAATAAACGTGACTTTTCTTCCTCGCAGACTCCGAAACCGTTTTCCATGACTTGGACAGCGATGGAAGCCTGGGTCACCTCGGCGATTGTCTCTTGGCGACGGCCGAGGGAGGGGTGCTGGCAGGACGCGTGGGAAATCCGATCGACCGCCTGTATTCGATGCAAAACTCCTACTTCACCTCGTGACCCCTCTCCACCTCTGACCCCAGACTAACTCCGCCGCAGTCTACAAGAGAAGCAGCAAACAAACAGACAAAGCCTCGCTCAAAGCCCAGCGTGTTTGCCCAACTAAGCCTGCAGGATCTCTCATCCCGCAATCACACACGAGTTTACGTCAGTCACGATCCTGCAGGAATACCGCTATATAATGAGTTAAATAGCAAACAGGAAATGATGCGGTTTAGGGTTCGACTAGGAATAAGATCATTGTAGCCTCGTGGCTTAATTAATATTAATAAAACCAACACACACACACACAAACACACATTTACGTCATAGGCATGCTGTATATTTGATTAGGCAGCTGATCACCAACATTTTACCTCATCATCCATCTCAAACAGTTAGACAAAATTCATTCACCAATCCGTCATTTGAAAAAAGTCAACACACACACACACACACACACACACACACACACACACACACACACAGAAGATAAACCTTGCATAGGAAGCCTTGCATCTATATCATCACACAGACGTAGTCAGATTAGAACCACATCACATTTACAATGGAGTGCAAAAGTTTGTGCACCCCCAGGCCCAAATAATTCATATACAGCAATAAGACAAGCTATTATAGAAACGAAATGGTCGAATCTTGTATTTAAAGATATTAATAGTGTAAAATGGTGGCTCATCTCACTTTCTGGTTGTGATATAAGGTTTTAACGCCCACGTTTTGCCCTTTTGCCTCCAACTTCTTTCAAGAGCTTTTCAGTTGTCGTATTTGTCCACGAATTCCTTTATTGACTTGTTGTTGTAGTTGTTGTTGTTTTTTTTTTTGCATATCTGCCCTCTACAAAAAAAAAAAAAAAACAGGAAATGCCACACACACTTTACCAACCTCAGACCAATCGAATCAAATGTCAAACACCGTTGTGGTAAAAATGTACCGCCTTTTTCAGCACGCTAACAGATTGGACGCTCTACACGTATCGGTCCCATTTGATCTCACTTCACCTACGGTACGGGTTTCTTTTTTTCCCCCACCCAGAAACTATCATGGGGGTACAAACTTCTGCACTCAACTGTATATAATGTGGTATCATTTTTTTAAGGGAAAACAACAAATCAGACCCAAAGAGCAGTGCTTTTACAGTATGATTTCTAGGAATGAATGTCATTTAATTTTTTAATTTCTTGTACATTTTCTCGGATTATATTTACACATTCTACCCTTTTGTTCTCGCTATTATCCTCACGCTATTACACTTTAATTACCAGGCCTTTGATGATGTAATTTAGGAGTATTAGGGACGGGAAAGACTAAACCGAGCAGCACTGCGGAGTCTTAAGGAGTCTCGGTAGGGTTCAGAGAGCAAAGGGAAAGGGTGCATACCAGAGTGATTAAGACGAGGCCAACACAAATCCGCCCGGTGATACGGGGTCAGGTGGACTTGCGTGGGATTAAATGATTAAAATACTGGAATTTTTTTGCCATCCATAAACACGTACACTGCCAGTCAGGGGGTTTCTGGACGCTCTGTGTTAGCAGGTTTGGGTGAAATGGGTTGAAGATAAATAGAGAAATTTTGTGTGTGTGAATTTTTTTAATTGTATTTTATTTGTCATTTTTTTCAATCTCGATCACTCTAACGAGGCGCTTGTAGCGCTCCATATATATCTAGTGTTACCTAGAATTACAATTTAGTGTTATCTAAAATTGAGAAATTCCGGCTGCACTACTCCATCAAACAAGTGCAGGTTTAGTAAAAGAACTCAAGTAGACAATGATTAGAGGTCCTTAAAAATAAAGATTTAGTAATAATAATAATAATAATAATAATAATAATAATACTCTTTATTTCATTTTTGGTCATCAATCTGAAATGAAATAATGAACCTCAAAGAGTTTTACATGAAAAAAATAATGAAACTTAATTTGACAGTAGTGAATAAACTGTAAAAAAATATATATATATTTTATATAATATTAAATATTAAATAATAAAACTATTAATTAATAATATTAAATAATAAAAATACAATATTTAAAAAAAAAACTTCAAAAACTTGCCTGGCAGTGTATGTACTTACTTTTACTCTTCTTCTTTTCTCTTCTAGTCTCTTCTCTCCTCCTCTCTTCTCTTCTTATCTCTTCTCCCCTCTTCTCTCCTCTTTTCTTTCCTTTTCCCATGTGAAAAAAAATATCCTTATTTCCTTCTACCCCATACAACTTCTTCACCTTCCGGCTCTTTTTCTCTGAGTTGACCTTGAGTTCTGTTTTACCCGCGTTCCCTTTCTTTCTTTTTATTTTTCTAAACGTGATTTTCTCCCCCTAAGTTGCCTGACTATATTTACAGTCTCTATCCTTCTCGCTCCTAGTTAATAATAATGACCACAACGTTTACGTCGCACTTTTCTACACCGAGCTTCAGAAAGAAGAAAGCTTTTAATAACTAGGTGGAATATTAATAAAACAAGACACAGGGTACTTTCGATGCTTCTGACTGAAGAACTGTTATAAAAAAAAAAAAATGTTTTAAAAACCCCACCCCTTTGTTCAGGTTTTTCCAAAACCACCACTTCTGAAGGAAATCATCTCAGATGAAACTAAAATGCTTTAAGGAGAGTTTTGTCGAATTCTCATGTCTGAGGTCTAATGCTTAAGGGTCAGGAGTGGATCAGGGTCATCACACTGCCAACAGGGTCTCGCGTTTACAGGGTAGAGGTACATTATTACAGCATCCGCATCATCTTTACTACTAGTGTGTAAAAGTAATGGCGCCCTGGCCGTCCCGGGGGCCGTGTGATGCTAAATGTTCTTGTGCTCTAACGTACTGCGCTTAACGTGTTCGTATCATGACTAATATGGTTGCGATTAGCACTACTGTCTCTCTTCGTTCCTCTGTATGATACTGCTGGATATTTTGTAGCTTTCTCCTGCATGACGGTGTGTACACGTGAGACGTTTCTTATTTTAAAAAAAAAAAAAAGAAGAATTTTATGACATGTACAGAGCACTTATTATTATTGTTTCAACCCTCTGGACTGCGGATGTTATATGAAGCAGACCGAGTAGCCTGAAGCTGTGATTGGATCTGACACCAGGGATATTAAGGCCACTGTTCTTGGACCGCTTTGTGATTCTGGACTCTATCAGAGTAACTGCTGAAATGCGACAGAATTGACGGCACAATTCTTTTATTTTATATATTATTTTTTCTGTTCTGTGATCTGTTCAAGTGGTTCCTGTGTATTGTGTTTTCACCTTTACAATATAATCGGTGGTTTCGTTGTCGATATGATCACGTCTCTTTGATTTCTGAGTCTTCTTCGAGACATGTACTGCCAGCAGCTGCAGAGATATAAATAGAACCCTTTGGATGGGGGGCAAAAATAATTTCACAAACATTACTCACACACACACACACATATAAATATATATTCAAATGAAGGAACAACTTTTATTTACTGGGGAGGAAAAAAGCAGCACAAATCATTTGATCTGGGATAGTTGTCAGGTAAACATTATACAAAACTCTCTCTAGAACAATTGAAGGAGCCACTTAACTTTATTGTAATGAAAACTCTATGTAGCAAAATTATTGGCACCCCTTAAAACTTTAAATCCTCATGTCTTCCTAGTTTTTCAAGTATAAATGAAAAATAAGTACGCACAGTTGTTCACGTTTTTTGTTTAAAACAACCGAAGAAACTACTAAGGCAAACCGATATGTCGCAAAATTATTGGCACCCCCTAAGAACTCGAAAACAGTGTATCTTTGAGACGTGATTGTTGTCAGATAAAAAAGAAAACGACACAATTACACACACACAAAAATTTGAGAAAATATTTACCATTACTGTAACAAAAACCTTCAATGTAGCCAAATTATTGGCACCCCTTGAGAACTTTACGTTATTGTGTCTTCTAGGATCTGGGATGGTTTTCAGCCAAAAATGACTTTAAAACAGCATATCTTTTTTTTTTTTTTAATCTGTGAATACTGCCGGATTAAAAATAACACAATTACACACGATTAACACGTTTCCTCTAAAGCAAGTGGAGAAAATATTTACTGTTACTATAACAAAAAAACTCCTATGTAGCAAAATTATTGGCACCCCTTAAGAATGTTACATTGTTGTGTTTTCTAAGATCTGGGATTTTTGTTAGGTAAAAAATGTAAGAAAAGGTTATACAAACATTATGCACAATTATTTAAAAACAACAACAACAACAACAAAAAAAACAACAACTGGAGAAACTACTAGGTTGCCTTTATGGTGACAAACAGCACAGGTAACAAAATTATTGGCACCCCTTTAAGAACTTTATATCATGTCTTCTAGGATCATTATGCAAAATGTTTGTTTTTTTACATTTCAATTGAATGAAACAACAAAAAACATGTAGTAAAATTATTGGCACCCCTTAAGAATTTTGTATTAGTGTGTCTTAGATCTGGGATTGTCATCAGGTTAAAATATATTACAAAAGAAAAACAAAAAAGAAAATGGCCTAGAGGAAGGTCACATATGGCTGCTCTTTGCTCCTAGTGACTCAGCCGATAATCGGGGGAAAATAACACAAACAATCCTGTCAGGCATGTTAGTCAGTGTGTTCCTGTCCTCCCACAAATCCCGTCAGTGGTCAAAGGCATGTGCTAACCCATCAGATCTCCCCCTCTTTCACTCTTTTTATTCTTCTGCCAGCGGGTAGCTAGACACGGTATGAGGGAGAGACGGCACACATTCCTTAGTTTAATATTATACAGTGATTCAGGCGGGAGAAAAAAAGAGACGAACCATGAGGAACCGGGGTGAAAATACTCAACATCCAACCCTCGCAGCTTAGAATAAATATTTTGCGAAGCTCGATAAAGATTAACTGTCATGTCTTTAAACAGCACGGACAAGAAAAATGACTAAATCAGACCTTTACGTCTCTAAATCCTATAACAAACACCGGCTATATCACAGCTTCATTATGATATGGAGACGAGCTATGTATTGCATTTCCATACATTTATTCATAAAACATACTGAAATACATAACTCCTGAGTAACTGTGTGGACTCTGTAATTTCTAGCCATTTTCAGTACACAGTGAATTCAAGCTCCGCAAAACGTTCATATAAGTATTACTCAAACAGAGGGCTTTATGAAAGGCAGAGCATGCTCGGATCAAAGGCACTGAACAAAAAGCTTTTATTCGCAATATATACAGTGCCTTGCACAAGTATTCACCTCCTGGAACTTTTCCACATTTTGTAGTTTTACAACCTAGAACTGAAATGGATTTAATGTCCTGAACTTACACAAAATACAGTTTGCAATCTTAATTACAAGTAAAGAAGTTTGCATAAATATTCACCCCTGTTATTGTGCAACCAGTTGACACCAGAATGGACAGAATTAGTTGAAAGGAGTCACACGATCTCAGTATAAATACATCTGTTCCTGGAAGAACCCAAAGGCAAGACCAAAGAGCTATTAAAGTGCACCTATTATGGTTTTTCAAACATTCCCTTTCATGTAATGTGTTAGAGAGCTGTTTGTGAATGTAAAAATATCTAATATAAATCAGAGCGCACGACAAACGGAGTTATCGACTCCCAAAAGAAGGAACCGATTCTGAACAGCTGAAACGACTCGTTAGTGATTCCAGACTTTACTTCCTGTACTAACCTACGTAGGTTTATAACAAAAAAGCCCCGCCTCTGGTCTTCATCGGCTGCTCGCCGACAGACGGAGCTGAAACTCGTTCCGGTAGTGGGCGCTTCCTTTTTGAAACACGCCGACAGCGGTAGACCAATCACGACAGACTGGGACGTCTGACCAATCACAGCAGAGTATGCTCTCTGAAAGGAGGAGTTTAGGACGAATCATTTAGAACGGATCATTTAAGAGTCGTTTGTGACACTGGGGGGAAAAAGTTAATGCTGCAATTTAAATTATGAGCACGTTAAAGTGTTTTTTGACCTCAGATGCATGTAAATCTATTGTATGAGAACTTTAAAACAAAATTAGGCACGTTTCAAAACCTTTATAGGTGTGCTTTAAAACAAGTCTTGGAAGACTATCAATCAGGGTTCAGTAATAAACATGCATACCAAATTTCATACACCCTGCAGTCTGCCTAGAAGAGGCCGTCCACCAAACATCAGTGACGAGGTAATGAGGATGTTAATCAGAGAAGCAAGCAAGCAGCCAAGGCTAACGCTCAACATGATGCTACCGTCACCATGCTTCACTTTGTTTGTTCAAAACAGATCAACTTTTATTAAAACATGTTGAGGTTTGCGATTTCTCACTAAAAAAAATAATATTTATAAGCATGAAGTGTACAAATAACTGACATCCGATTCCTGACTCATAATATCTCACAGCTTACTGCTGTCTCTCTGTACAGCTAAGACACGACACTTCTTACAAAATGTAAAAGATGTGCTCGAGTAGAACCGTATTATGTTAATAAGGTCCATGACATAATCCTGAGGTGATGGAAGAAGGTTTCTGGTTGGGTTTCATGTGGGCTGAGATTCCGGGTTCACTGCAGAGAGAAAACACACTTTCGTTACTTTCATTAGTCGCAACATTCGCAAATTTTCACTGGAGTCTGTGATTTACAGCATGCTGATTTCAAAGAGAAATCTGATTCATGTTGATCCAAAACTATTGGCACCCTTTAGAAGAGTGGACGAAATGATTCGAGAACTTAAAACATTACACACAACAATACATTTAGAAACTTTTCTCCGGATAACAAAATAATGCAAACACGTTTAAGCAATAGTTATTTCACTCAAATATTACTGGCAACCCTAAAAAAAAAATATTTAGTGGAAAAAATGAAAACATTATAAAATATTAGGTATAAAATATTACTAATAATTCATATTTTTATTATGCCAATCATTTTGCAAACAGTGCAAAATATAGGTTTTCGACAACATCTGAGGATGTACCGTTAAAAAAAATATATTGTACGGGTGCCAGTAATTTTGCTGCCATTGCTGTACAGAAAAAAATATATTAAAAATGTGTGCGTGTGTTTGATAAAACAGCATTAACTTAAAACTATACGACTTCGCGACATGATTAAGCCCGAAATATATTACTGATTGAACCCCTTTTCATGAAGAGTTCCGATAATTCTGGACAGCAATCATGATTACCTAATCCTTTAATGTCCACCGTGTTGGCGCAGGTCAGAAAGCGTGCCACGTGTGTTGAGCAGGCCTGAGCCGAGGACTGGTTCTCCCTCAGGCAGCGCTCGAACTCTGCGAATTCTCCGGCACAGTCTCCCCGGATCTTCCTAATCACTGGACTGCATCAGGGGATAACGAGAAACATCATGACTACGCTTAGAAATTTTGTTTTCCACGGCTGTAACCAAAAATGATGCCCCCCTGCCACCCTGGCTACACTTCACGAACCATGGCTCCATGTGGTAATATCTTATCAGCCCTCTCTTTACCACATCCATCATTTCTGAATGAATAAAATATCTTCCTGATTCCCCACAATGCATTGCGGGTTCCTGTCTAAATGATGCACAGGAACCATTAATGCACTTCAAAGGGAATAAAAGATCAGACAAGGTCCTAAATCACACCCTATTCCTTAGATAGTGCTCGATTCTGGCACTTTTTGTAACCAGGTCTAAATGCATCGTGTGGAATTTCTGGAGCCTTACTGATAAAAATAGATCTTATCCCATGATGCACTGCAACAGATATGTATTTAAATGATGCAGCCTGGAGGATAGTGAGCACTGCATACAAAGAAAACAGGCTTTGCCAGTGCTAAAATGAAAATCTGAAAATCTTTTGGTGAACTGAAGAAGAAAAAAAAAGCAATTATAATAAATTAGATTTTACTAACGTGCCTAAAGTGCATATAATTATTTGTTAAGCATATAATTATTTGTTAAAATGAATAAACCATACAGTTTATGGACAGAATATGGCAATGTGTCCCAGGACTAATAAATGAAATGCTGAAGTTTGGGGAAGGATCTCTGGTGTAGACGTACTGAGAGGAGGTGCACTGCGCCACCTTCACCTTCAGGTGGTGACACTGCTCTTGCCACGATGACGGATTAGAGGCCACGCAGGCTCCGTACTCCTCCATCTCCTTCTGGCAGAATTTGGCTGTAATGTCCATTGCTGCCTGCCTGCAAGGAAAGTCACACTAAAATGAACGAACCTGTAACTCACTGGAAAGATCGAGCCTGAACGACTTGCGTAGTAAACTTCATCAATGACATCTGCATAAAGAGAGTGATGCAGCGGCGCTTTAGTCTGTCCAGCTCTCCCGCCTCCTCGTCTGTGTACTCCGCTCAGCTTCCAAAACGTCAACTTTCACGCCTACGGTTGTGCCCATAAGTTTGCATACCCCGTGCAGAATCTGCTCAATCTTAATACTGTTAACAAAATAAGAGGGATCATGAAAATCCCATGTTGTTTTGTATTTAGTCCTGTCCGGAATAAGCTATTTCACATAACAGATGTTTACATATAATCCACAAAATAAGATAATAGCTGCATTTATCAAAAATCACCCTGTTCAAAAGTTTACATACCCTTGAATAACAAAAATACAGCAACGCGTAACAATTTAGCAGCAGAATCACTAAAGACATCACAAATATGTTAATATAAACATGTTTAATGTGTTTCAGGGTGGCGGTTTCCTTTAAAGGTGGATATGTGGGTATAAATAAAAAATTTGGGGTTGCCTGTAACCTACTACTTATGTTGGGTACCATGTTGTAAATCATTTCCATCTAGTAAAACATATCAAACCTCTATATAACTAAAAAAAAAAAAAATAATAATAATAATAAATATAAGTAAAACACTATAGACTCCTACACCACACAACACCTGTACTAATATATCAAGTGGATAAGCATGTGTAGCCTACTATACCGCATTATACAAGCCTTTTATTCTCGTTACAATGGAGCACGAATAACTTACACTGTCTAAAAGATTGATTGAAAAGTTCGTGAAAGATTGAAAAGCTTAAAAAACATAACTTACATGTTTGACACTTTAATTTGAATCAGTACTTATGAAGGTTGAACGATTTAGAGGGACATGGAAAGTCAGCCGGCCGAACTACACGCTTCCTCCTTCCGACGTTTCTGATTGGTCAGACGTGTACCAACCTGCAATTTTATTGGTCAGTTGAACGTCAATCAAGACAAATAGGGTGGGTCTTAATAGGGAAGTACGTTTCCTTAAAGAAGAAGTCTCATGGCAACCATAAGTAGTTATTATTATTATTATTATTATTTCCTAAAAGATTTGAAAAGCTCGCTAAATATTAATTAATATGTTGGGACGCTGTGTAAAATGTAAAAACAGAATGCAACGATTTGCAAATTTCATAAACCCATATGTTATTCACAACAGAACATAGAAAACATGTCAAATGTTTAAACTGAGAAAATGTACCATTTTAACGAGAAAAAAATAAAATTAATAATAATAATAATAATAATAATAATAATAATAATAATAATTTCATGGTCACAGCACATCTCAAAAAAGTTTGGACAGGACAAGAAAATTCTGGAAAAGTAAGTGTTACTGAAAAGAAACAGCTGGAGGTTAATTGGAAACAGGTCAGTAAGATGATTGGGTGTAAAAAGAGAATCTTAGAGAGTCATAGTCTTTCAGAAGTAAAGATGGGCAGAGGTTCAATAATGTGTGACAAACTGAGTCTACAATTTGTGGAACAATTTAAGAACAATGTTAATTTAAGAATGTAAAATTGCGAAGACTATGAATATCTCATCTACAGTCCATAATATCATCAAAAGATTCTGAAAATCTGGAGAAATCTCTGTGTGCAAAAAAATCAATATTGCATGCCTGTGATCTTCAGGCCTTCAGGCAGGACTGCATTAAAAACAGGCACGATTATGTAATGGAAACCACTGCATGGGCTCAGAAACACCTCCAGAACTCATTATCTGTGAACACCGTTCACCGTGCTATCCACAAATGCTGGTTAAAGCTCGATCATGCAAAGAAAAAGCCATATGTGAACGTGATCCAGAAACGCTGCCGTCTTCTCTGGGCCAAAGCTCAATTAAAATGGACCGAGGCGAAGTGGAAAACTGTTCTGTGGTCAGACGAATCGAAATTTGAAATTGTTTTGGGAAACCACAGACGCCGCATCCTCTAAACTAAAGAGGAGATGGACCATCCGGCTTTTAATCAGCGCTCAGTTCAAAAGCCTGCGTCTCTGATGGTATGGGGTGCATTAGTGCCTATGGAATGGGCAGCTTGCACATCTGGAAAGGCACCATCAATGCTGAAAGGTATATACAGATTTTAGAGCAACATCTGCTTCTGTCCAGATTCCATCCCATCTTTACTTCTGAGAGACTCTGCCTCTCTAAGATACTCTTTTTATACCAAATCATGTTACTGAACTGTTGCCAATTAACCTAATTAATTGTAAATCGTTCCTCCAACTGTTTCTTTTTAGCACCACCTACTTTTCCAGCCTTTTGCCCCCCACGAGAAAACTGAAGTAAAGTGCATACATCTAGGTGAAGTAAGTCATGATTTTGTAAGATACAAAATCATGTTGGAGGACAATATATTTAATAAATGGTTTAAAACATGCCATATCAACTAATTATTAATAACATACAGTTAATGTGTGATGTATTTATCAGGACGCATAGTTGTAATAAGAAATGATAAATGTAATTAAACCAAAACTAACTGAACTTAAGGATTCTAAATTACACGATAAACGCCCTGCTAGGGCGGGGGGGAACCCCAATACAAACCTTCAGAGAATTTGTTATTTGTTTTAATGGTTATAACAGGAATTGTATTGGTTTTAATGGAAACTGTAATGGTCCCTGTGGGTCTCTATTGGTAAATTGTTGCTTTCTATAGATGGCATGTTATGTCTAGTGGATAAAATTAAGGACCGGTAATGGTTATGGTTTAAATGGTTAGCGCATGGTTTGTAATGGTATTTGTAATGGAAAACATAAAAAATTTTGTGATGGTTTCTGTTGTTGTTGTTTTTCCAGCAGAGTGAGAGAGCATATAATTTAAACAATTAACGGGATGTATAACTTTGTATCTATTATTATTATTACATTTTATTTATTTATTTATTTTAAAACAAGAAAATTAACATTTTGTACGATTCCTTTCGTGTTTACGTTTTTATTTTGTATTTTCAGGACCTTCGGTCAACCGAATCCGTTACCGGAAGTGTCGTCATGGACCTGCGTGTTGCGTATGCGGAAGCTGCTGTATGTGTGCGGTTGCTGCTGGGGTTTTTTTTTTATTTAAATCTGTTCAGTAGCCGGGCCGGGGTGCTGATAAACTGTTTACATTTTTCCTCCATTTTCGGCCGTGAGGAGAAAGTGGAGAACAGAAAGAGGACTAAAAGAGGGAGGAGGAGGGATAAGTAGAATGGTGGAAGCTAAAAAACCGGTGAATGTGGCCACGGACGGGATTCGGGAGCCGGCCGCGTACATGAACCACAACTCGGACTGCGGGATGAGCGACGAGCTGGTGAGCTCCGTGTCCCTGTACCGGCGCAGGCCGCGGCTCCTTCACGGCACGGTGCTCCCGTTCGCCGGGCTGCTGTACCCGGGCTGGCTGTACGTGTGGGTCGGAATGTATGGCGCCACCGAGTATCCGGAGGCCGGCCTGCTTGGGCTCGCCGCCATCGGGATCGCGCACGTCCTCACCGTGCTGTCGGGTTACTGGTCCGTGCACGCGCACTGCTGGATGACCTGCTCCAAGGTAATGTGTGTGTGTGTGTGTGTATATATATGTATGTATGTGTGTATGTATGTGTATGTGTGTGATAAAGTGTGATAATCACACAGCACCCGTAGCAGTACACGTAAGGATGACGTGGGCAAAACACTTTCACAATTCCATCTGTTTCCTACTAATCAACTTAAAGAAAGAAACTACTCTATCCACTGCATCTCTTCATTTCACAGATCTGTTCATCCAAAGTGACACATCATTCATACAATTCAGACTTAAGCGTCCAAAACTGCCCCTCCAGCAGCCCTGGGTCTCAAACTCCCACCTTCCTGATCACTAGCTCACCATTGCGCACCATTAACACTCATTCGAGTGTTTTCCTGTCCTAACACGCCTGTAATATCTCACTGGCCCTCCAAATCACTCCATCCTGAGAGCATCTGGACCCCGAGTCCCTGACACGCTTCACACCTAGGGGTAGTTTAGTGTCCACCAACCAGCATGTTTTAAAAGGCGAGAGGAAACCGGAGAACCCAGATGGAAATTTAACTTAAATTTAAATGCATTAGAAAACTTGGCATGCACACTTTGTTCCTCTTCTTGGGGAGGAAAAGATGTTACGCACCGCAATTAATGAGAAAGTGTGCAAGTCAACTTTTCTAGTGCTTTCTTAAAGACCCGATGGGTGCCATAAATCCCTGTACCGAAAACGTCTCAATACACAGGGGACTACCTTTGCCAGCACCACGCCGGTTGTTCCGTCGTCAGTGGACGTCTACTTCTCGGTCGGTCTGCAACACTTCCAGTCGTTTTGAGTTTGTTAATAAGTTTCCCAACAGCGTTTTGTGTGTGATGCGTTTGCCGTGTTTCTTGTTAAAGTCCATCGCAACCTTGCGACAGCTTCCTGATCCAGCCATGAGAATGATTTCAACACGTTCTTCTTTTGTCAAAGGCGTTCCTAAAGGCTATCTGAAAAATATGTTTATATATGTGTATAAAATATATTTATAAAAAACGTGTAACATTTTGGAAGACGTTGTGTTAAAAAAAGTGTTAATGTCCCCCATTTCACCCTGTTTATAATTGCGTAGTAAGCTGACAATTCCCGGAGTTAGTCATATCAGAGTTATTCACCAAGGCATATGGTAGTATGTGAATCTTGAAGGATCTCCGAAATGAATTTGATTTTATTCCTGGGTGACATGACACGAATATGAAATATACCTACAGTCCCCTCGGAAACTATTGGAACAGCAAGTCCAATTCATTCGTTTGTACGTGATGAAATTCCTCCCGGTTATTTTCGATGCATTTCTCTGTATATCGGTAGACAAAATGTAAACATAATGCAAACTTCTTAATTCATCCTGCTCCTACCATCATGAGTTACATCATCAATAAAGATTAGTGAGCCAGTTTCTGAAGCAGCCATGCAAGCCCAAGCCATGACACTACCTCCACCATGTTTCACAGATGAAACCGAAACCTAAAACCACGAGTAGATGTTCAGTGCTATTTATTGTTTAAACAATCAATCGAACAGGACACACCCGGGTAAGAAGAAACACCTATCAGTTACATGTTCCAAAATTTTTGCTCGCCTACAAATCGGGCGGTGTGATACAAAATGTGCTACGTTCCAAGTTGTTTAACACGTCTACATATATAAATATCAGGAAATAAAGGCGGTAATTCCTAAACTCTCTTCTCATATCCATCTTTTGATCTCAAACCCAAATGTCTTCCGCCAACAGAACAAACAAACGAATTGGCCTAGACGTTCCAATAGTTTTGGAGGGGACGGTATATATTTTTAATCTTGATCTTTCATCTCAGTTTTTATTTCTGTAATTGTTTTTTGTTGCATTTTCCTCCACTCTGGATAAACACTAAGCTTAATGTATTTAGCATTTTTAATAAAAGCTGAACTGTATAAGCACGTATAAGGCTATGGAAAAAGTCAGTGCGTTAATGTAAAGTCTTTTTGAGGGTGACTCACGATGCATGTGAAGTGATTCACTCGTTTGTGTGTTTCTGACAGGAGCCCGCTCCGAGCAAGGCGACCTTGGCTAAAGTAATCCCCACCCCTAACAACGGCTCTGCTGAGCTCGTACCCCTGCAGAGAGATAAGGTGAGAGCGCTGATCCTTCCCGTTAGAGTAATGTAGCAGTAAAGGAAATGATGAATCCTGTCTGTTTAATATTTCATGACAGGATTGTAGTTGGCGAGTCGATGGGGTTTCGCATTAATAGCGCTAAGTATGCAAGATTGCAATTTTAGCGCCGTGACGTCTTTTTCTGCTGCAGGACGAAGACGGACGAGACGTCCTGTCCTTCGTGTTCCAGAAGATCCGCTACGTTTTTGACTTGGACAGGAAGCTCTTTTTGCCCGTGGCCTTCCCTGTGGATCAGCCGATGGGATATTTCCAGACGTGGAGAGGATACCAGGAGGAGTCTGAACTCCGGGCCGCGGAGAAGCGATACGGGACGAATCGCGCCGAGATGGTGGTGCCTGACTTCCTGGAGCTCTTCAAGGAGAGGGCCACTGCGCCTTTCTTCGTCTTTCAGGTGAATTGTTTTTGTATTTATATGGTGGTGTTCTACCGTCCTGTCGTTTTTGTGTTTTTCTTCACAGCTCTCACAATGTTTCTGTCATCAACTGCTGTTGTTTTCCTCGGCCGACCTGTTCCATGTCTGATTGTTCGTACACCAGTGATTTCTTTATTTTGCAGGACACTCCAGATTGTTGTATTGGCGATACCCAATACTTGTGCAATGCCTCTGATAGATTTTCCCTCTTTTCTCAGCTTCAAAATGGTTTGCTTTTCTCCCGTAGACATCTCTCTAGTCTTCACGTTGTTTTATCCTTTTTAACAACAAATGCAGTTTTCACAGGCGAAGCCTACAGCTCACACCCATAGTAGACAGTCAGAGCTATTAAATCAGTATGACAGGGCTCACCCGTGCAGCAAGAAACACCGGTCAGTCACGTGTTCCAATATTTTTGAGCACTTGAAATATGGGTTGGTTATAGTTAAGTTGTTTAACACATCTAGATGTTAACACGAGGAAATGAAAGCTGAAATTCCGATCTGTCGTCTCATGTTCATCTTTTGATCTCGAACCCAGACGTCTTCAATGTAGAGCGGAGCGGGGGCGGGGGGGGTGTATCGGCCGTACCGTTCCAATACAGTCGGAGACGCCTTTAGGTTGTAAATTGACATCTCTTTCGTGAACGTTGTCGTGCAGGTGTTTTGCGTGGGGCTGTGGTGTTTGGACGAGTACTGGTACTACAGCATCTTCACACTCTTCATGCTCGTCGCCTTCGAAGCGTCTCTGGTGCAGCAGCAGATGAGGAACATGTCCGAGATCCGACGAATGGGGAACAAACCCTATATGATTCAGGTAACGGCAGCACTTGATGCATTTCTCCTTTATTATTACGTACCTCACTTTGTCTGTTCCATAGCAAATGTCTTTAAACGTTCAATAGCATTTCAAATCAGCATTTGTGATTAGATGTCCTTTGGTCCTCAGGTTTACCGAAACAGAAAATGGAGACCGATATCTAGTGATGAACTCGTCGCTGGTGATCTTGTTTCAGTTGGTAAGCATCATAGGATTCGTGTGATAGTGGGAACCACAAGCTCTTGTGTGTGTGTGTGTTGCCGCACTTGCTTATTTTTGGCGATGAAGACCACATCCTTTTGACCCATTTTAAATCACTGAAAGTAACAAAGTGTGTGTTTCTATCACTCTTATACGTGACCTCAAGATATAATGCATTGTTCAGTGTTAATTAGATTTTAATATTAAAAGTACACCGATGTCCCCATCACCGTGAGTGTGTGAACAATGCTCCCATACACATCACTTCCTGATACTAAAACGATTCCAGGCACTATATTTCTGTCAGTCAAATCAGCCCTGTTTTCCTCTTCCTGAAGAGGTTCCTGTGGTAGAGACGCGTGTACATTATCGAGCGCTTGCCTCGCACATCTCTGCAGGACGCGCTCCTCAAGAGAACCTGCTCCCACGTGATCCTCAGAAACGATTCTGCGTATAAATGAACAAAAAGACATTTGCGTCGACACGCTGAGATTATATCAATATTGTGCCTGCTGTCAATGCTTTTATAAACTATACGAAATGTCATTAACTGTTTATACCTGAATGCACACAAAAATCCTGATCTTTTGTTCCAGTGTGTTTATATTCACGATAACTAACAGCAATCCTGCAAAATGTTTTTTTTAAAAACGGTGCAGTCCATTAAGTCTCCCTAGGCTACAGAGCGTCTGGAAGCGTTAGTGCACTTTTCTGGCCACGAGCTTCAGAATCTTAAAGGCTGCAATCTGATTTGCGGGCCACACTTCTGGCAAAATGGAAACCGTTGGAAAAATAAACTGTATCCTGTTTTTAAAAGCTTTTTTAAATGGCAGCTTGCAAATGAGAGATTCTTGCATATTTACCGACAAGCTGCGGGGGAAAAAAGGTCCGTTCTGTGAAAGTATGTGGTTCTTGGCCATGATTATTGAGGAAACCTAGCAGACTCATTAAGAAAAAAAAAAATAAGCAGATAAGGACGAGCTGTATTGTTGTTGTTGTTATTAGTAGCAGTGGTAGTAATGGTAGCAGTGATGGTAGTAATAGTAGTAGCAGTGGTAGTAATAGTAGTAGTTGTAGTAGTAGCAGTGGTAGTAATGGTAGCAGTGATGGTAGTAATAGTAGTAGCAGTGGTAGTAATAGTAGTAGTTGTAGTAGTAGCAGTGGTAGTAATAGTAGTAGTAGTAGTAGTGGTGGTAGTAATAGTAGTAGTAGTAGCAGTGGTAGTAATAGTAGTAGTAGTAGTGGTGGTAGTAATAGTAGTAGTAGTAATAGTAGTAGTAGTAGCAGTGGTAGTAATAGTAGCAGTAGTGGTAGTTGTTGTTAGTAGTAGTGGTAGTAATAGTAGCAGTGGTGGTGGTAGTAGTAGTAGTGGTGGTAGTAATAGTAGTAGTAGTAGCAGTAATCGTAGTAGTAGCAGTGGTAGTAGCAGTGGTAATAGTAGTAGCAGTGGTAGTAATAGTAGTAGTGGTAGTAATAGTAGCAGTGGTGGTAGTAATAGTAGTAGTAGTAGCAGTGGTAGTAATAGTAGTAGTAGTAGTAGTAGTAGCAGTAGTAGTAATGGTAGCGGTAGTAGTAGTAGCAGTTGTAGTAATAGTAGTAGCAGTGGTTGTAATGGTAGCGGTGGTAGTAGTAGCAGTGGTAGTAGTAGTAGTAGTAGTAATAGTAGTGGTAGCAGTGGTAGTAATAGTAGCAGTAGTGGTAGTAATAGTAGCAGTGGTAGTAGTAATAGTAGTAGCAGTGGTAGTAGTGGTAGCAGTAGTGGTAGTTGTTGTTAGTAGTAGTGGTAGTAATAGTAGCGGTGGTGGTAGTAGTAGTGGTGGTAGTAATAGTAGTAATCGTAGTAGTAGCAGTGGTAGTAGCAGTGGTAATAGTAGTACCAGTGGTAGTAATAGTAGTAGTGGTAGTAATAGTAGTAGTAGTAGTGGTAGTAATAGTAGCAGTGGTGGTGGTAGTAATAGTAGTAGTAGTAGTAGTAGCAGTGGTAGTAATAGTAGTAGTAGTAGTAGCAGTAGTAGTAATGGTAGCGGTAGTAGTAGTAGCAGTTGTAGTAATAGTAGTAGCAGTGGTAGTAATGGTAGCGGTGGTAGTAGTAGCAGTGGTAGTAGTGGTAGTAGTAGCAGTGGTAGTAGTGGTAGTAGTAGCAGTGGTAGTAGTAGTAATAATAGTAGTGGTAGTAGTGGTAGTAATAGTAGCAGTGGTAGTAGTAATAGTAGTAGCAGTGGTAGTAGTAGTAGCAGTGGTAGTAATGGTAGCAGTGATAGTAGTAGTAGTAGTAGTAGTAGTGGTAGTAGTAATAATAGTAGTGGTAGTAGTGGTAGTAATAGTAGCAGTGGTAGTAGTAATAGTAGTAGCAGTGGTAGTAGTAGTAGCAGTGGTAGTAATGGTAGCAGTGATAGTAGTAGTAGTAGTAGTGGTAGTAGTAATAGTAGTAGCAGTGGTAGTAGTAGTAGTAGCAGTGGTAGTAATAGTAGTAGTGGTGGTAGTAGTAGTAGTAGCAGTGGTAGTAATAGTAGTAGTAGCAGTGATAGTAGTAGTAGTAGCAGTGGTAGTAATAGTAGTAGTGGTGGTAGTAGTAGTAGTAGCAGTGGTAGTAATAGTAGTAGTAGCAGTGATAGTAGTAATAGTAGCAGTGGTAGTAATAGTAGTAGTGGTGGTAGTAATAGTAGTAGTAGCAGTGATAGTAATAGTAGTAGTGGTAGTAGTAGTGGTGGTAGTAATAGTAATAGTAGCAGTGATAGTAGTAGAAGTAGCAGTGGTAGTAATAGTAGCAGTGGTAGTAACAGTAGCAGTGGTAGTAATAGTAGTAGTGGTAGTAATAGTAGTAGTGGTAGTAGTAGTGGTGGTAGTAGTATAGTAATGATAGTAGTAGTGGTAGTAATAGCATATGTGGGACAGATGCACTGAAAGAAACGTGTTTATATTATCGAGCTCTTGCCTCACACATCTCCGCAGGACGCTCTCCTCAGGAGAACCTGGTCCCATGTGACGTGCTGCTGCTTCGAGGGCGCTGCATTGTGGATGAAGCGATGCTGACCGGGGAGTCGGTGCCTCAGATGAAGGTCAGTGTGAAGCCTCAGCTTTACCATTTACCAGCCACTTTTTTTTGTCTTTTTTTTTTTTTTTTTTTAAAGATCTACAATTATTGCCTGCATCTGTTCAGCTGACATCCTTCAGTAGACACGGACCACCATCAGGCTCGAGCAATATCGATTTTCCACGACTCGTGACGCATGAATGCGTAAAACATATAAATAAAAAAATTCACGTAAATCTAAAATCACGGACTTGCAATGATGAGTCTCATTCGGTTTACGTGTTAACGACTCGGGCATCACTGAGGCGACGCGTTTCTGTAGGACGCCTCACGCTATCACAGAGAGTAAAAGCACAGCAACCCTGCAAAGGAACCTTTTTTTCTCTAGGCGATTTACAACGACAAGCTTTTGTACCGACTTTATTTGCACGTCACATCGTTCAGACTAAGCGGTCAAACCTTTTCAAATCCTAAAAATCGCCAGATCCGAGCTCGAGAAGGTGCGCCATATTCTTTCCGCAATTACGGTCACCATGGGGCGCAAAAGTCTGAAAATAAACACAAGTTTTTAGACTTTTGAAGTATTTCAAACAAAGAAAGCAAATGTTCAGTATGTTGAATATTTAATATTCATGATTCTGCACTATTTCTCGGCCCCTGTTTAAATGTAAGCAGTTGTGTTCTATATATATATATATAGACCATGTTAAGTGCTTTGTACAGACGGTCAGATTTTCCTTGTGTCTAATCTCGTCTATCGAAGCGCACGTTCAGACGACACTCCGAAGGGTTTGAACTGAAATGCGTATCATAAACTTGTGGAGTCCATGCAAGCTCGAGCGCACACTGTCATGAAAGCAAAAAGGGGACGTACCAAATACTAAGAAACTCCTTATTGTTTTTGTTGTTGTTTTTTCCATATCTTCCAGGTTATTAGTACAAGTAAAAGAAAAAATGATTATTGCACCTGTAAAAAGAGTCAGTTCAAGGGTTAAATGGCAAAGATGCACATTTTGTTATATAACATAATCGGCGTAAACGCTGCTGGACCTGGTGAAGGAAGCACTGCTGCGTTTTACTTAAACTCTGTGTTCCCGGATACGATCTGGGCAGGGGTTCATTCTCACCATGTATGTGCGTTATATCTGCAGGAACCGGTTGAGGATTTGGACCCGGAGAGAATCCTGGACCTGCAGACAGATTCACGGCTGCATGTGATCTCAGGAGGAACGAAAGTGGTCCAGCACAGTCCCCCTCTCCGTGCCAGCGCAGGCCTCAAACGTTAGTTCCCACTGCGTGTTCTCTTTAATGCCTTCTTTCATCCGTTTCCTCTTCTTCTTACATTTCAGACACACAACCTGTGAGTCATTATACTATTGCTTATTCGTATTAAAATGCCGGCCTTTCCTTTTTTCTTTCTGTGCAGCTGTGGACAACGGCTGTGTGGCGTACGTCTTACGCACAGGCTTCTACACTTCTCAGGTGAAGAGATCCTCTGAAATGATTCTACCCCTTTAATCTAAATCCTTTAAATTACATTTGGGGGATATTATATCAATATTATGCTAGCTAGTCAATGATTTATCACACGCGCGCACACACACACACTGTTCCATTGTTACACATACTAACAAAGATGCTTTATGTCCCTTTTTTAAAGGTGTAAAAAAAAAATCATTCGGTTTTATTGTTCTGCCCGAATACACAATAATCCTGATGTTTTGTTCCAGTGTGGTTTTTATATTCATGATGAATAACAGCAGTCCTGCAAACAAGGTTGAAAACGGTGCAGTCCATTAAGTCTCCGTAGGCTACAGAGCGTCTGGAAGCGTTAGCGCACTTTTCTGGCCACGGGCTTCAGAATCTTAAAGGCTGCAATCTGATTTGCGGGCCACGCTTCTGGCAAAAAGGAAACCGTTGGAAAAACTGTAACACAGTTAGTATTTTATTGGGAAGATGCAGCACTCAGTGGGCTGAAAAAAGTTCACTGTATCCTGTTTTTAAAAGGTTTTTTAAACACCAGCATGTAAATGAGAGATTCTTGCATATTTACCGACAGGCTGCGGGGTAGTAATTTTTAATGTCAGTCAAATTGCTGTTCTGTCCAAGTATGCGGTTCTTGGCCACGATTGTTGAGGAAACCTACCAGACTCTGCATTAAGAATAAAAATAATAAGCAGAAGATTAAGATTAAGAATAAGATTTGACTTAATATTTTTTTTATATTATATATGCATTTTTGATTCAGAAATAAATTTATACACAGGTATTAACTTGAGTCTTGGAAACAGATTTCAACCAAGTCTTTATCAAATTGTCTTAAAGACAGTGGGAAATGGATATTCAATCCAGCGTGTGCAGACGTTGGCAGGTGAATTAATCGTCTGCTGGTGTTTTGTGTGTTCAGGGGAAATTATTACGCACCATTCTGTTCGGAGTGAAAAGGGTCACAGCCAACAACCTGGAGACGTTCATCTTCATCCTTTTCCTGCTGGTGTTCGCCATCGCTGCAGCTGCGTACGTGTGGGTGGAGGGTGAGTTTTACACACACACACACACACACACACACACACACACACACACACACATATATTAACTAACCCAACTGGAACAACTGAAACTGCTGTCATACCAGTATAACTGGTTTGGTTATTACACGTGAAGAAATGATTGTGTAATGGTAGACCGAGAATGTGAGTGAGTTTTCTATCATATTACATACTTGTGTAAGGAATAAAACACTTGGGGGTGTGCTCTTACAGGAAAATAATCAACTAGAGGGTGATGCGATGTTACTGTTCCCACCCTGAGGTGGATTATTTCCCTGTAAAAGCACGTCCTGAAGTGTTTTATTCCTCTTGTACCACAACAATTTTGACAACGCTTACAATTTTTTTTTTCAAAATTGCTTAATCAAAATTAACACATTGTGCCTTTTATCTGTTTAGGGTTACATTTAACATTCGTTCCTGTTACCTTATAACAATCACGATGTCCTCCGACTCTGACTGTTACAAAGCACTGACACTGGAGACTCCTTCATTAAATAGGAGGACATATATAGGACAAAGAGGACATATCAATTAGGACACACACACATATATATATATATGTTTTATATGTCCGCTGCGTTTGGAAACGGATTGCTCGGTAAATGCAGTGCGATTAAAGACGTGTCGCGTACCGTGTGGCCGAAGCTTTTTATAGATGACTATCTAAATCTACCTGGCTTTCCCTCTTTCTTCTCTTTCCTCCAGGGACCAAGGACTTGAGCAGGAACAAATACAAGCTGTTCCTGGAGTGCACTCTCATCCTGACGTCCGTGGTACCGCCCGAGCTTCCCATCGAGCTCTCGCTGGCTGTCAACACCTCCCTCATCGCCCTGGCCAAACTCTGTGAGTGTCCGTGTGATGTTTTTTTAAAAAAAAAAAGAGAGAGAGAGAGAAAATTAGCGAACGGGTAGCACATATTTCAATGTTTAGTCATTTAAGGTAGAAATTTTGAGATTATATACCTAGTCTGTGATTGTAGTGTCAGTTAGAACAATTTGAGGAAACATGCACTTAAAACACTTTAAAATGTGTCTCTTTTTTTTGTCGTTTTTCAGCATAGTGTGGTTAACCAACATCCACCATATTTCTGTTTTAAATCGATAAACATTAACGCGCTGCCGTTTATGGTCTGTCTCGTTCTCCGTTGTGTCCCTTTTCCAGATGTGTTTTGCACGGAGCCCTTCAGGATTCCTTTCGCCGGAAAAGTGGAGATTTGCTGCTTTGATAAAACCGGAACGTTAACCAGCGACAGCTTGGTGGTCCGTGGCGTGGCTGGATTGAGGTAGAGCGCGGCGCAGTTTAGAAATATCGTTCGGTGTGGACGTAAAACTCTCGCCGTAAAACCCGAGTCATACTTTATTCCTTTCGTATCCCGTAGAGAAGGGAAAGAGGTGATGCCGGTGTCTGAAATCCCGGTCGAGACTCACCGAGTCGTCGCTACGTGTCACTCGCTGGTGACTCTCGACGACGGTCAGCTGGTGGGGGATCCGCTGGAGAAGGCCATGCTGACCGCAGCAGACTGGACGCTCACTAAAGGTCTGGATTTTACGCCGAACAAACGTTCAAAACCACCAGAAATCTGGAACTGTGCTTTTAAACGTTTATTTATTGACCCACCAGTCCAGTGTCATAGCTGTTCCATATCTGTAGTCGTGTTTCTAGCGGTACACGTGATCTCGCTGCATTAAAGCCAGCCATTATTATACACAAATCACATAAACTTAATGACTAACACCATGACCTTTAACTGGCATCTGTATTCGAGTTTGTTCTCTCTCTCTTTCCCTAGACGAAAAGGTGTTTCCTCGTGGAATAAAGACCCCAGGCTTGAAGATTCACCAGCGGTTCCACTTTGCCAGCGCTCTGAAGAGAATGTCCGTCCTGGCGTCGTACGAGAGACTGGGATCTACTGAACTCTGCTACATCTCCACTGTCAAAGGAGCTCCAGAGACACTCAGGAGCATGGTGAGCTCCAATACGAGACTATAACATGGTTATACTGAACATTAGGTTTTATCTCTCTTAAACAAATGGCAGTTTTAAAGGAGCAGTATGTATTCATCGGTGCCCTCTGCTGCCTGCAAGAGGAATTAATTAATAAACGGACATCTTGGAGAGGAATGAAGCGGAGCCGGGAGCAGCTTTGTTCCAACTGTGGGCGGAGCTTATTCTCCTGTAGACAGATTTCTGGAATGAAGAAATTTATCACGATTTATTTGTTGCGTAGTATTGTTGCACGTTGTAATATTTCCTGAGGTCTCTTTGGCATTATATGACGTTTGGAAACACGTCAACGTTACGACGTGCACCTTTAACTTGTACGTTTGTCATTAGGGAGGGTGGATTTGTGCTGTGTCAGCACTTTACAAAAAATATTCCGTGTCCTTGTTTTTTTTTTTTTGTTGTTGTTGGTTGGTATTTTTGTTTTGGTTTGTGCCTTACTATAACATTTTCTTATCGAAGGCTTTACAACTTTACTCTCAAAGTCTTTTTTTTATACACAACTTGTTCTTCAAAGTGTAGCTTGCGATAATATCACTTATGGTTCTAACTCTTGTACACGTTTATACGGAATAGTGTGGTATAATAATATCAAACAATGTTGAAAGTTCTATGAGAACACTCATCATTTCCTTAAAACTTCTATTCGTGATGTTTAAAAGTGTGTTTAGATTTGTGATAGTGATATAATTCCTAAGGCACGTTAGTACAACATGCGAATCGCAAGATTACTATGCAACCGATCTGTCCAGTTTCGTTGTTTTTGGCTTCCCATGACATTTTTGCTGGGCCAGAAATTGGCTCCGCCCCCCCCCCCCCCCCCCCCCCCCAGGCTGAACACCTCACAACAGCCACCTCACAAGACCTATGTAGTTTTAACAACGAAGCCTTACCTATGTTTTCACTGTAGTCTATCCCCCGGAAATTACAAACGGCTCCTTTAACACCGGTTTGCTCCAGTTTTCAGAGTGTCCATCCAACTACGACGAAGTGCACAAAGAGATGTCTCGTGAAGGAGCTCGAGTTCTGGCGCTGGGGTACAAGGAGATGGGACACCTGAGCCACCAGCAGGTACTCCCATGTCTGTGCGAGTGAAATGCAGCTTCCTGTCCTTGTGTTGTGAAGAGAAGAGAAGGAGCGAGAGAGAGTTTGACCGGCGTGTCTCTGTGCAGGTGCGGGAGATGAGTCGTGAGGCTCTGGAATGTGACCTGAGCTTCGCCGGCTTCATGGTGGTCTCCTGCCCGCTCAAGAACGACAGCAAGACGGTTATCAGGGAGATCCAGGAAGCCTCGCATCACGTGAGCAGCCAAAACAACCACTTAAGATAATAAATCCGTCCGAAAGGAGATTTAAAAAAATAATAATAATTACTAAGATGAGGAGAATTTTCTGTGTCCTCCATTTTGAGGTCTTCTGCTTTAAAGTATCCCTGATCTTCACATTTCACCATTTAAAAAGTTATATACATTATAATGTATGCTCAAGGTGCTACCAAAATGGCTTAGAAAGATCTGTACACCCTTACCCTTATTATGAATGTCAGGATCTCTGAATATGCAAATTAGAGCTTGCAAAGTATGCAAGTTCGTTGGCTAAAAGTTGTATTGATAATTTGCATATCAGACTGTGATTGGTTCACAGCTCTCAAAGCTATTTTGTGACATCCCTATCCTGTCTGATATCATTATAAATAACTGTCCTTGGATCAGATTTATGCAAAACTACTGGATAAAATCTGAATGGAAAAAGGTATTTAATAAAAACCCAAACACCGATCTGTTTAATTAAGCAATATTGCTCGAGTAAGAGTGTGGTTATAGTGAATATCATGATTGTGCTTTTACAGTTATAGAACAGTTGTCTAAACAAGAAATTAATATCGAGTAACTGACATTTTGGAAAAAGTTTGATAAGTTAAAAGTTATATTCATGAAAAAAAGTATCGTTTGTCATCTCCGCTGATGATTCAGAATCAGCATCTGATTACTGTATGTAAATCATTAACTGTCTCTCTTATCAGGTCGTAATGATCACAGGGGACAACCCTCTGACCGCCTGTCACGTCGCCCGGGAGCTACACTTCATCCAGAAGGAGCACACACTAATCCTACAGCCGGGACCGACAAACGGTAAGAGCGACACCAAATGAAGTGACTTTTAAGTGCGGAAAAAAAATATCGGAACATGCGACTGACGGGTGTTTCTTGTTACCCAGATGTGTCCTGTTACAGTGATTGTTTAAACAATAAATAGCTCTGAACCTCTACTATTGGTTTTAGCCTACGGTTCCACTTGTGTAGACCGCATTTGTTAAAAAGGATAAACCAACATGAAGATCAGAGAGCTGTCTATGGGAGAAAAGCAAGCGGAGAAGAGAGGGGGAAACATCAGGCATAGCCAATACAACAATTTGGAATGTCCTTGGGGGGGGAACCCGAATGCAGTCTTCACTGCAGGTGAAACCGAAGTCTAAATCCAAGAGTAGATGTTCAGAGCAATTTATTGTTTAAACAATCAGTTGAACAGGACATACCTGGGTAACAAGAAACACTCGTCAGTGACATGTTCCAGTATGTTTGCTCGCCGAAAAATTGGGTGATAGAAAATGTTCTATGTTTTATGTTGTTTAACATATTTGCATATAAATACCAGGAAATAAAATACTACAGAATTCCTAAACTCTCGTCTAAAGTCTTCGGTGTATAGCGCAAACTGTTTAATCGGCCTTGCCGTTCCAATAGTTTCGGGCGGAAGTGCACTTTATATCAAGATCACTTTTATACCATTTTGTTTCATTTTCTATCATTTCCTATATTCAGAAATTTATAGAAATGCCGTGCGAGCCCTGAGTACTGTTTTACTGACAGTTTGTTAGCGAGTGTAGATATTCTGATTTGAGATGGACAGATAATCAGTTTTACAGATATTTTTCCCCGATATTTGAGTATTTTTCCATAAGCGGATATCGGTTTTGTAATATCGGATCCACTGATAAATGGTGCCATCTTGTGGCCGTTTTGAGAATTGCGCGCAGGACTGCGATTGTGGCACTGTATCTTTATTTTTTTTATATATATATATATAAAACATGTTTTTTGTTCATTTTTGTGCTTTATTCGTTTTACTCGTTTGTTTATCTCATCGAAGCAGTTATTTATATATTTAAATGATTTTAATAACAGTGCCCTTTATTTTATTTTTTTGCACTCTTTCAGACCCCTCTATTTATTGGTGTATAAATAAGAGTTGTTTTGTATGCAAGGAGGAAGTGAAACTGACAAAATTGTTATAAATAAAATGGCTTGTTCAGTGGTGTTGTCATCATCGTGTCAAAAACGGAGGTAAAACAATAAATAAATATCGGTCCTGCATATCAGTTATCGGGCGCATAAACATGCAAATGATCGTATCAGTTATAAAAAAAAATCACTATCGGTCAGTCTCTCTAATTCTAATACATATTATATATTGACGAAATGTAATTATTTTTTCATCTACCTTGAAGTGTTTTAGCTCATTATAAGAAATAACAGGTTTGATCTATGTTAGGACTATGTTTCATGAAAGTTTCACTCCCGGAATAGCACGTTTAACCTTTCCTTGGACACGGACAGATGTTAAGCGGCTGCATTAAAAGGACATCGTGATCATGCTCGGTAATGCATACTGAGCTGTCTGTGTTCTCCCGTGCAGGTGACTGGCAGTGGGAGTCTATAGACGGCAGCGTTCATGTTCCTCTGTCCCCTCCGTCTGTGTCGGATCTGGTTAACGGCTATGATCTGTGTGTGACTGGAGAAGGCCTGGCCCGGCTGACCTACGTCCCTCAACTGCTCAACGCCCTGCTGCCTCATGTGCAAGTGTTTGCTCGCGTCAGTCCAAAACAAAAGGTCATTTTTGAAAAATACTTCCATTCGTTCTGTCACACGTGTAGCTATGTTACAGGAATGCTCGGTACCGAGTCAGTAATGTTCTTTTAGGCTCGAGTAACAAAAACACACCTGCTGTAATTTTCCGGGTTTTGATTGTGTCGCCATTTATATCAGCAGTTTAACAAATGTTAATCTTTATGAAGTCCTCATTCAGAACTCCATACATACATACATAAACATAAATTCCATTTAAATACTAATTGCCTGTTTTGAGTGATTTTAAAAAGACCGATTATATGCTTTTTTTTCCATTGATTTTGCTCATCTTTCTACATTTTAAGCAGCTGCGGGGCAGAACGTTTGCTGCCCCACTTAGTTTCCATACAGTTATTATTGCACCTAGTGGTCAAAAATGGGAACTGCAATATAGCACTATAGGAATTATTTGGAATAATGACCTGCAAAATAATTTACATAACAAAAGCATCGAATGTGCGATTAATCATAGTCGACAAACATCTTTACGTGGAACCTTAATACCTTTTCAAAAGGTAAAACAAAAAAAAACCTGATTTCTTTATTGTAGGAGTTTGTCATAACCAGTCTGAAAGGGTTGGGCTTCATCACCCTCATGTGTGGCGATGGCACTAACGACGTCGGAGCGCTGAAACACGCCCACATCGGTAAGATCTTAACAGACTTTCTTTTCTTTTTTTTTTCTTTTTTAAATATATAATCCATTCCTCCACCGATCTCACGGCTCAGGAACCGCCACTCCTGAGCTCCTGTTTTGGCTGGCTGCAGAGAAGAAAAGCTCCAAAATCCTGCCTCACCAGAGGCTTATTTGATTCGTAGAGCTGAAACATGTTCTCAGACGAGAGAGCTGATCTGCTCGTGCACGCGACACTGCCGTCGGGAAATCTAGGCTAGGATCTTAATCACTTTATTTACAAAACGCTTCTCAGCAATGCTGTGTAGACGCAATATGGTCCAATATGTTCTGAGCTCACTGTACACACTATAGCAGCTTGTGTCGTTAAAAAAACATGAGTGCAGTAGATTTATATTTCTGCTCTCTGTTCATGTGTTTTGTGGAATTAAAAAAAAAAAAAATAGAAATTATACCACAGCACTGCTGAGTTCTCTGGTAAAGGGAGATCACAAAGTGATGCAGGGGTGCCAATAATTGTGACACAAGTGGCTTTTATTTTTGATAATGGTTTATTCTCTTGCAAGGAATAAGCCTTTATTTTTAGTTAAAGGTTAGATTTTGCGCAGATTTTCAGTGCAAGTATTCAACCACAAATGGGTATTCAGAAAAAATGTTAAAGGGTGCCAATAATTATGCAGCTGTCTGTAGCGTAACTTAATTCAGATAATGTTCGAAATTGTTTTTATTGACTGGGGAACTTTAAATCCTCATATTTAAATTCATATTGCTGTTACTGTGTGTGTGTGTGTGTGTGTGTGTGTGTATATATATATATATATGTATTACATATGTATGTGTGTAATATTTAAAAGATACACTACACTCAATACGACTAAGGGATGAACTTGAAATGTGAAGAAATATTGATTTATTTAAATAAATAAATAACAAGATTGTTTCCTAATAATTTCATTCTAATATGATTGTTTTTTTTTTCACCCCTAAATTGACTGAATAGTTGTAATTATAAACTGTGTGCTTTCAGCATTGACTAAAATATGAATCAGGAATAAAAATGAGGACTATCATGGATCGTTTGCATAATTATTTATGATTGTAAATCGTAGATGTAAATGAATCATACCACTACGTCATGTCTGCTAATAGGCGTGGCTCTGTTAGCTAACGCACCCGAGCGCCTGCCGGAGAAGAAGAAGAGAGGACGAGAGAAGGAGCCCCCTGCTGGAGATTCCCGGCCGATGCCTCCCGTGTCGAGCTCGGGGGGAAAAGCGAGCTCCCGAGCAGCCAGACAGCGAGTGATGGCCCAGCGAGAGGAGCAGCTCGCCGCTCAGAAGGTCTGTGACGTCTCCTTACGTCTTCTCACAGCTCTGTAGACGTGTTAATCAGGCTCGTGTCCAAAGCGAGATGAATGAAGTGAGACAGTCTAAAAGCTCAGAGGTGTGGAGGTGATGGAGAAAGGTTTGGCCGAAGGAGCTTTTTAAATTCCCGCTCATGAGAGACCAGGATCTCCCTCAGGGATAGAACTTGCTGTACTGAATGACTTTTTATCCTATTTAGTTTACATTAACTTTTATTGAATTGTGCCCCCCCTCCTTCCCCCTGTTTTTTATTGTCTTTATATTGTTTAAATGTTTTAACTGCTTTATGTATACAAAATGCGCTATATATATAAATTTTGCCTTTCCTTGAACAGGATCTTAGATTTCTATGCACGATAAATAAAAAAAATTTAAATGGTCGAATAAATAAAAATAAATGTGTATAATCAACACGCAGTGTTGTCAAGAAGTGGCGTAAAGAAAATGCATTGCCCAAGCACGTGTATATTTAATATTTGTTGTAATCAAATCATTTTAATTATCCGATTACAACACTGTAATTGTAATTAATGACTTGTAATCTTAATTGTGATTTCTTTCTCTCTCTTTTTTTTTTTTTTTTTTTTTTTTTTTTTTTTTAAAAAGTCTGGCTGCATTGCAGATAAGGTTATGAATAGGGATGTTACGAATACATGAATTAGATTGAACAGGTCATTTGTTCTAAACAGATACAAATACGGTTAATTCATTAATTTAAACTATTAATAAATGAAAACTATTCATTGTTTTTCTTTTTTTTTTTTTTAAGGACATGACAGAAAAAAGAAAACTTGGCCAAGCAGGAGATTTTTACTTTCATATGTGTGTGACCAAGCAATCCGATATGAAGACCACGGGACAAACGAAGACCCCGTTCGTTTACAGCGTTCATTCGTTCATCCTGAGTAACTGCCTGGTCGGGGTTGCTATGGTTGAAATTAGGTTGCTAGAAATAAAACCGACTAAATTTGTTAGAAATTATTGTACGCACGTAGGAACCGATGAGAGTACCAAGAAGCACTATCTCTACCGCTTCATCCAACGTTTAATACAGTCCCTCCAGGATTTTGTGAGTTTAAAAAAAAGAAAAATTTGCGATCGCAGAAATTAACACGAAATCAAGCAAACTTCGCAATATTCCGAGGAGCTCGCGATTTTTCGAAATGACCGCAGATTTCCGTGGTTTTGCGCGTTGTGTGACGTCATCATGATGCGCACTCGGCCAAAGCCCTCTTAGTACAGCTAAAAGGTCTCATTTACCAACAAGCAACACTGCCAGAGCAGTGCAATTGCAATTTCGCCAATTCAAGTAGTTTTCTGTACTAAAAAAACTCACTTTTTAAAAATAAAAAAAAAAGTCACAGCAAAATCCAGCATTTTTGGCTTCAACGATCACAAAAAGCTCTGTGAAATACTGTACAGACTGATAACGATGGCATCTTTCACCTGTAAGGTAAATATAAATATAATATAAGCATTAAATAATAAATACAAAATCGGCCGTATGTCGTTTAACTCTTTGGCTCCTGACTGTTCGGACACCCTGTGGTTGAGACCAGTTATAAACTCGAGTGATGTAGCTGAGGTTGAGGAACTGTCCGAGAATCAGAATTAGCGTAGACCTGATTCATATTTAACAAAAAAAAAAACAATTCAACACTTTTCCTCTGTTTAGGCCACACCCACTTTGGGATCTTAAGCTTTGAGCTACACTTTATTTATTTATTTATTTATTTATTTATTGACCGTTTCATGTTTGTGTCATTTTGTTGCAGGAGAGGATAAGTCAGGTACTGCGTGAGCTCGAGGAGGATCAGCTTCAAGTCGTCAAACTAGGAGACGCCTCAATAGCTGCTCCGTTCACCTCCAAACTCTCCTCGATACAGTGCAGTGAGTAACGTACACTTACCGAAGCCTCGTGTCGGAACGGCTCGGCTCGGATTTAACACGTGCCCGTCTCTGTTTTCAGTCTGTCACGTGATCAAGCAGGGCCGCTGCACTCTGGTGACCACGCTGCAGATGTTTAAGATCCTGGCTCTGAACGCTCTGGTGTTGGCCTACAGCCAGTCTGTGCTCTACCTGGAAGGAGTGAAGTTCAGCGATTTCCAGGCGACTCTTCAGGGTCTGCTGCTCGCCGGCTGCTTTCTCTTCATCTCGCGGTCGAAGGTGAGGAGAAAGGGATCGTATCTACAGCGTTTGTTTTCTACCGTAGCGCTCGTGCGAATCAGTGGTTTCGATGTCTGCGTTGCAGCCCCTGAAGACGTTGTCTAAAGAGCGACCGCTGCCCAACATCTTCAACCTGTATACGGTTCTGACGGTGCTGCTCCAGTTCGCCGTGCACTTCTGCAGTCTGGTCTACCTGTACAGTGAGGCGCAGACCAGAAGCCCACCCAGGTACCAGCAGATCTCCTCAATCCGGGGACGTGTTTACAGTGTAGACGTCGTTACAGGAACCTTTTTCATAACGGTTCTTCCGCTCGAGGACCCCTGACCGACCCCTCTAGTGGTAGAAAAGTGTCATTGCAAGTGTAATCTGCATTCTGCATGAATAAAGTACTCCTTATTCAGGAAGCCGTTTCATTTCTCGGCAGATCCGCCAGCGTGTACTGCGTTTTGCATGAACCTGGATCCTGTTTTTATTTCCTTTTTCTTTTTCCTTCTGTCTTTCCCACAGAGAGGAGCAGTTTGTGGATCTGTATAAAGAGTTTGAGCCCAGCCTCATCAACAGCACTGTGTACATCATGTCTATGGCCATGCAAATGGCTACATTCGCCATTAACTATAAGGTACTGTTCAGTGATGTTAACATCCATCCGATCACTTTCTGTACCGCCTATTCCGTGATTATTTACCAATGCCGGCACATTCTGAAGTCTTTTATTCCTCTTATACCACGGCGATTCTGCAAAGATTGCAATTTTTACTTTATTTATTTATTTATTTTATAGAAGAATGACGCGTCATACTGTTTATCCATTTGTGACGAGACGAGTTAGTTCCTGTTATCACTTACGCTATAGGTGATTGACACGCTGACACCGGAGGCTCCTTCCATAATCTCAAATACATGCCTAGTATAAACGTTTACAGATTGACTCCATGCACTTTAATTATAAATCTTACAGGATTGGTTCTAATTTTTCTCCGAACAGGAGAATGTGTCCGGCTCTTGTCCGTGCTAACGATACGCAAACAAGATAAAGTATCCTTTGAATACGTGCGTGTTCTGTTATTTACACAGGGCCATCCGTTTATGGAGTCTCTGACCGAGAATCGGCCGTTGCTCTGGAGCATCGCCTTGTCCGGACTCGCCATCGTGGGGCTGCTGACCGGATCGTCGCCTGAATTTAACGAGCAATTCGCCCTCGTGGACATTCCGACAGAGGTGAGGATCTGCAGCTCGGCCTGTACAAGCCTCATATCAAGCCTCGTATTTTTGGGTTGTGTGTTTTTTTTTTTTTTTTTTTTTTTTTTTTTTTTTTTTTTTTTTTAAAAGACCCAATTTTAAATAATTTCAACTCAGAAATCAGAGCAGAAACATGGCTTACAGTTCTATAATCAATGTCATCTTTATGGCTGTGCAAAATTTAATATTTCAACTGTGAACAAATATTTTAGCGGTTTAATAAATAACCGATTAATCAGCGTATAAATGATAATGGCTGTAACAAATATTATGGTCCCCTAGTCAAAATGAATTCAAATAAAGTTTCCGTTTTGTCTTTAGTTATAGACCAAGTGTTTATTAAGAAATGTCTGTCTTGTTCAGAGCTTTAATGCACGTATTGAGATTTGACTTCACACGTGAATGGAAATGTCATGACTCTCATACGTACTTTAGCGTAATAGATGTGTACAGCTGGAATAATATTATTTCCGTGCTTTATTCTCGCAGTTTAAGCTGGTCATAGCGAAGGTGCTGGTGGTGGATTTTGTGGTGGCGTTGCTCGTGGACCGAGTGCTGCAGTTCCTCCTGGGTAAAGGGACCCTGCGGTTGCCCAACTGAACTGAACTGTCAGTGGTCAGAGCAGCCACTGCCCCTGAACTCAGACTGTAAGCGGGGGGGAGTGAAGTCGGCCCTGCGGCACTCACACTCATGAAGGAGCGGCGATGGACGCGCCAGGCAATACTGGACACGCCCAAGTGTTCTCAGTCTTTCTGCTCTTTCTCTCTGGGTTTTTTTTTTTTTTTTTTTTTGGCTTTCATCTTCTTCGTTTACTTGTACCCCTTCCATCCGTTCTAACCTCCTTCTCAATGCTGAAAGGCCAAGACGATAACAGTATTGTGTGGAACGAGTGTGTATGTATGTATGTATGTGTGTGTGTGTTCGTCGGGTGCGTGTGAGTCACACAGCTGACTGGGGCATTCTCTAAGAGAACTGCAGAGTGTTTCATTTTTTTTTTTTTTTTTTTTTTTTTTTTTTTTTTTCGCTTTGATTTTGTAAAAAGACAGATGTCAAAATTATAAAAAGACCAAAAAATCTCAAGCTGTGTCGTGTCCCTTCTTTCTGACTTACTCCCACGCCAGATATACGGGGAATCTGCTACTGCTGTAAAGTTGTTGTTTTGTTTTGTTTTGTTTTTTAAAAACAAAAGAAAAATTCTAAAATTCTAAAAATAAAGAAAAATTCTAATGTCAGTGAGGGTTCCAAGTAACTTGTGCTTGGCCCCCTAATAAAAAAAATCCTAACAAAGGTAATCGGTGCTTGGACTGATGATGAGTAATCCTAACAAAAACCAGATGCTTCCATGTTATTTAGTGCTTGCCCCACCCCCCCTAACTAGACAGCGTCGGGCACTTTTCACTATTAGCAAACCTGCATCATGTATCTGTGTTTATTGTGAACAGCCAGAGACAGTACAGGTGCATCTCAAAAAAATGAGAATATTGTGGAAAAGTTCATTTTTTCCCCGTAATTTAATTAAAAAAGTGGACCTTTCGTATATTCTAGATTCATTACACATAAAGTGAAATATTTCAGGCCTTTTTTTGTTTTAATCTCGATGTTTACGGCTCATGGAAATCAAAAATCCAGTATAAAGAATTTATAATACAGAAATGTCGACCTGAGAAGAGGTCTAATCAGCTGATTAACTCAAAACACCTGCAAAGGTTTCCTGAGGCTTTAATCTTTCAGTCTGGTTTAGTACACACAACCACAATCACGGGGAAGATGAAAGTCAATGTTGCATTTCATTCGGAAATCAAGGTCCCAGAGTCTGGAGGACGAGTGGAGAGGAACAGAATCCAAGTTGCTTGAAGTGCAGTGTGAAGTTTCCACAGTCAGTGATGATTTGGGTTGCCATGTCATCTGCTGGTGTTGGTCCAGTGTGTTTTCTCAAGTCGAGAGTCGATGCAGAGTCTATCAGGAGATTTTAGAGAACTTCATACTTCCATCTGCTGACGAGCTGAATGGAGATGCTGATTTCCTTTTCCAGCAGGACTCGACACCTCCCACAGTGCCAAAACTACTAGTAACTGGTTTGCATGGTGACCGTGGTGTTACTGTGCTTGATCGTCCAGCCGACTCGCCTGACCCGAACCCCTATAGAGAATGTACGAGAGACACCAGACCCAACAATACAGACGAGCTGAAGGCCGCTATCAAAACAACCTGGACTTCCAGAACACCTCAGCAGTGCCACAGACTGATCGCCTCCATGCCACACCGCATTGATGCAGTAATCCATACAAAAGGATTAAAGCCCCGACCGAGTATCGAGTACATAAATTAACATACTTTTCACAAGTTCGACATTTCTGTATTATAATTTCTTTATCCTAATATTTTTGAGATACTGGATTTTTGATTTCCATGGAGCTGTAAACCGTAATCATCCAGATTAAAATAAAAAAAGTCTCGAAATATTTAACTTTAATGTGTAATGAATCTAGAATATACGAAAGTTCCAGTTTCAAATTAAATTACGGGGGAAAAATTGTGAAAACTTTTCCACAATATTCAAATCTTTTGAGACGAATCTGTACAGCATACAATAGTACAACTCTTGTATTTTTTCTAATTCCTCCAGTCCGGTAGGTGGCGGTAATGCACAGTAAATCTATGTGTCGCCCGCCATGAGGAAAGAAAACGACAGCGAAGAAGAAAGAAGGCGTTTGTTATTAACAGCGCGCGAAAGAAAAATGGCGGAGCTGCAAAATCAGAGGTTTGAGTTGTTCGTATTTGAGTCGCGTTCATTTTTATTATTTTAATAAATGTATATATATTTAAAAAGATTTTAATACATTTTGTTCATTTTAACACGTTTATTTCGCTGTTATTAAACCTAGCTGTAGGTATTTGCTAGCTTTGCTGATGTCTCTAAAATGTCTGCCAGGCCACGTAAATAATTAAATGCGTTATTTTAAATCGAATGTAATCACACAGCATTTTCATGTCTTCTGTCTTCCACAGGTGTCAGAGAGACGATGGACTTGACACGGTATGCGATTCGGTTCATCAGTGTTGTACAGCTCTGTTCAGGGGAAAGTAGTTAATGTATGGTCAGAAAGTCGCCGGAAGCCCCACGTGACGTCATACGTAATTAGCATATTCAGTGAATTGTCATGATCGTTTGCATATCGATACCTGTTTTTCTGAAGACTATAATAGAGTTTTATCAGAATAGAAAGCAGTACATTATAACTGTCTCTTTATAGAAAAATGGTCACAATGACACAAACACACACAATATTTATAGAGCTATGAAGAAAGCAGACAAAATTAAACTGTGAAAGTGAGGAGTTGGGGAATAGACATGAAGGAAATAGGGATTGAATAACTCACTCTGCTTACTGTAAATATCACCAAGGACAAAGTTTTTAAAATAAAGACCTGCGAAGACTTTGGATGATACCAACGTATTAATAGTCACAATCATAAGCTGTACATGTGTTGCTCCTGGGGTAGCAGTGGGCCTGACCCGTTCTGCTCTCCGGGCCGGCCTGGTGCTGGTGTCCTGCTTCTGGAGTTCTCGTCGCTTGGGAGGTGACTCGTTGTTGCTGAGGATGGCCCCATGTGGACAGCCTGGGGACACGCTTGGAAGACGTGAACATGGCATTGGACCGCAGTTGATGTGGGCAGTTTTGGTGCGGTGACGGTTTTGCCACAAACAGACTTTGCGCTCGGGTCTCCATCGGTTTACGGTTCATCATGACTTCAGCGGAATAGATTTCATGTTGAGACTGTGGTGAATTTCCTGAATACACAGTTGCACTTTTTGTTTTTATCGTGTAGCACACAGTGATCGAAGGGAGTTATTTATAATTGCACTATCCGGTGTCACCCGGATGAGGTTCCCTTTTGAATCTGGTTCCTTTCAGGGTTTCCTCCTCATATCTTCTCAGGGAGTTTTTCCTCGCCACTGTCGCCTCTGGCTTGCTCAATAGGGATAAATTTATCAATTTAAAATTTAGATCTGAGATGTATATGTTTCTGTAAAGCTGCTTTGTGAGAATGTACATTGTTAAAAGTGCTATACAAATAAAAATGAATTGAAGAATAGAAATACATGGGTGAAACAGGCAATAGTGGGCAGTGAGGGGTTGTTCTGAATCAACGATGGTGATCAGTGATTGGTTGCTTGGAAACAGTGATGATCAGTGATTGGTCATTGACCAATCTGCTCATTGACCAATACTAACATCTGCTCAGTGATTGATCAGTCGTGATCAGTGATTGGTCGTTGGGAACAGTGGTGGTCAGTGACTGCTCGTTGAAAAATGGTGATCAGTGATTGGTCGTTGGGAACAGTCGTGGTCAGTGATAGGTCATTGGGAACAATAGTGATTGGCCGTTGGGAACAGTGGTGGTCAGTGACTGGTCGTTGGGAACAGTGGGGGTCAGTGATTGGCCCTTGGGAACAGTGGTGGTCAGTGATTGGTCGTTGGGAACAGTGGTGGTCAGTGTCTGGTCGTTGGGAACAGTGGTGGTCAGTGACTGCTTGTTGGGAACAGTGGTGGTCAGTGACTGCTCATTGGGAACTGGTGGTCAGTGACTGCTCATTGGGAACAGTGGTGGTCAGTGACTGCTCGTTGGGAACAGTGGTGGTCAGTGATTGGTCGTTGGGAACAGTGGTGGTCAGTGATTGGTCGTTGGGAACAGTGGTGGTCAGTGACTGGTCGTTGGGAACAGTGGTGGTCAGTGACTGGTCGTTGGGAACAGTGGTGGTCAGTGACTGCTCGTTGGGAACAGTGGTGGTCAGTGACTGGTCGTTTGGAACAGTGGTGGTCAGTGATTGGTCGATAGGAACCTTGGCTCATAAGCACAGCTCCATCAGGCTTTACGACCCTGGTATCAGCAGCGGTGTGATGTGAGCTGGAGAGCTGTATCGCGTGCACGATAGTTACTAACATCTCCTCAGAACATCTCCAGGTTTTCCACCAAGTTCTTTTTTCTTTTCTTTTTAAATGAAGAAAGGAACTTGTCAACAAAGTCTCCAAGTTGGCAACACTGAACTCCAGCTGTCAGGTTATTTGACTCCGCTCACCGATAAGAGTCGGCTATTGGGACATTTTTATCGACACCAGACGAACTTAACGATATTACGACCAGTGATCGTGTCTCGGATCTTACTCAAAACTTCTGTTTAACCCAATAGCGTTACTGTGCACTGTATTTTATGAAATCGATTTCATTAATTGGAAATACAGCAACAGATACAGTAAGCGTTCCTGCGTTAATGTCACCGTGCTCGGGTGTCTGTGATCTCATTTCCACTGAAGCTCACAACTGGTCCCCTCCCGTAATACCCTTAACTAAATGCAGTACATCTTTACAGAATGGCAGATCCTCCATATCGTACTGTTTTATACACACTAACAGCTCAGATGTCGAAAAGACCTTTCTATGGAAGCATTTTGATTAAATTGCACTGCAAGATCATAATCATTGCCTCAGAAAATGAAAAAACAACCCATATACCGCTCGAAATTCTCACTCGACACGTCACAAACTAAAAAACGTCAAATTTTATGACAATTATAGGGCGAAATTTTATGTTCATGACCCTCAAATTAATCTAATTTACGTGCTGTTGAACTATTCCGTGCTTTAGCCTCTTCTTTTTTTCCCCCCACGGATCTAGGGTACAGCAGAGGACGTTTCACAAGGGACCAAAAGACAATTGGACAGAACCCAGAGTCCAGAACCTCCCCCGAAGTCTCCTCGCACTTCATCTCCCGCAGCAGTCGTCGCTCTTTTAGAAGAGAAACGGCCAGAAGACCAAGATGCAGCTCATGCAGACGTCACGCCGAGAGAGACGACGACTGACGCGTTCGCCGCTCCTGATCTCAGCCCTCGCTCACGGAGAAAATCCTGGAGGAGGTCGACTAGAGGCAGGGCGTCGCTCCCTGCCATCCCCAACACCTCCCAGTGTGAGTCCACGTGGTTTGTTCTTCACATTAGGTATGGAAAGAGAGAGAGAGTCACTCAGTCATACGTAAACGGAGGATTATCTCCGAATGAAAGCTGTCGTCGTGGTGACTTTGAAGACAACGCCGCCGGCTGATAGTGTAATCTGTAGTGTAATCTTATCTTCTTTACTTTTCACACTGTTCTTCAGCTCTGTGCAAATCCATCAGCCTGGACCTGAGTGATGAAGAGAGGCTGGAGAAACTCATGGAAGCGGCAATGCAGGTGATTTGGACTTGTATCCGGATGTGTGAGGATCACGGCGTCAGGTTTAATGAGTAGTTAAATAGTTTAGTTAATAAACGCCATAAATTACCAAGCGTGATCACAGCACAGCCGATTTACCTCTTGCCACGCCCACAAAACGCCGTACAAAGGTCACAGAGAGCTGAAAGCTGTGAAAGAGCGCCTCCTCAGTGCAGGATGTGTTCAGCCTTCCAGTAATGCAGCTCAGCCACCGCAGTGCACCGACTACCGTAGATGCACACCAGCACTTCCTCCTTTTACAGTGTGCCATTACTTTTATCCTGATCGTACGGTTCGTTTTATACGTCGTTTATTTTGGAATCGCTTTCTTTCAGGTCGTTGATTTGAAGCGGATGGCCGAGTTTCGCAAAATGTTCGTTAAATCGTCGTGTGATGAAATGAATGAAGAGATTTAAAGTTAACAGCGTAATCTGTATATAAAATCCCAGGAACCCGTCACAGATTATACGGTTCTAAGCCGATCAATCGAGGTTCATATTAGGTTATCATAAACATTATTCATGTTGTTATTGTTATGAATATTAGAAAAAACACTTCACAGAAACACATGACTACATGTGATATTCATTTGTCATTTAGCAGATGCTTTAATGTGACTTTTTTGTCCTCTCTCTCTCTCTCTCTCTCTCTCTCTCTCTCTCTCTCTCTCTCTCTCTCTCACTCTTTTCTCGTGTGTGTGCACGTGCATAGGTTACAGTGAAGAGGCTGCAAAATACACTGCGTACCATCCCTGGTGCTGATTTGGAGGCATTTCAAACACAAGGTACTCGATTGTTTATTCTTAGGGTTCTTAGAGTCGACAAACATCAAGTGACATGTTTAGTTCTGGATTAATTTTAAGTTGAAGGATTAATTTCCTTTAACAGCACACCACCAGCTGTTATATTCCTTACTTCATTTATTCCCAGTATTCACTTTTGTTGGAGGTCTTTGTAGTTTTGGGAGGGGGGGGTTTTCACAAACATGGCAACGGAAACCATTTTATTCGAGTTATTAAATATTTATTTATTTATTTATGTTTTCTTGTAGTTGACTCCCTGCAGACTGAGTGGTCGAGTATGGCTAAAACCATCAGTGAAGAAAGTCAGCTGTCGTTCTCCAGCACCAGCAGGTAACAGTGATGTTAGTAATTATGCCTTATAATGCAGCTTTGTCCCCCACCCCCACTTTAATTAAATTACCGGAGAACCTGTGAAAAGCCCTTTTTGTTTAAAATTCTGTTTGCATTGGATCTCAATCTAATGCGCTAGTAAATGCGGTCCTAAACATAGCTCATTTTAAACCGTCTGTGTGAACCTTTTGAATCCGCGCTCGTACGGATTGAACTCGGTGTCCGTTTCTGTACAGCGATCCTGCTATTCAGAGAGCCATCGAACGTGCAAAGGAGGACCTGAACAGGTAGGACGTTTCTTAAACTGATTACCAGGGATGCGCGTGTCTATTGGTACTCGTCGATACCGATACCGGCTGAAGTAGCAGCCACAAAAACCACACACACACGACTTGTTCTTTAGAATGTAAGCAAGGATGTTGTTTGGTTTGGGGTTGTTTTTTTTTTGTTTGTTTGTTTTTTTTTGTTTTTTTTTAAAGCTACGCTGGATCGAGCAGAGTTGCAGATGTATTGTAGGAAGACGCTGTAGTTCCTGCTCTTGATATTTTCCCAGAGCACAGTTTGCAGTCTGCTTTGATCGATTGCCATCATTAGTCGCCAAATATGTCGCTATCATTTCGCGTCATTTACGACACGTAGTGCTGTAATCAGATGCTTGTAGCAGAGCATTTTATTTATTTATTTATTTATTTATTGGCGTTCTATTTTTATTTGAGTTTATGTGTTCACATCCTTCCGTACTTTACAATTTCCACCCTGGAGATACTGATACGAGTATCTTTAAGCGCACAAATCGGGGGGTATATATATATATATATATATATATATATGTATAATTTCTCATAGAGAAGCCCTTGTTCTTGGATGGAAACCTGGTGCTAGAATCCGTCTCGAAGCGCCATTAATGTTCACCTTAACCCCGATCTTTCCACTGAGTTTTATTAACGCTGTACAATCACTGTTTAAGGTTGCAGGCTGAGAGTTTGTCCTGGGAGTCGCTCCTAAATAAACATCGCTCCAAATCGGAGGAGTTGGCCAAGTGAGTGTGAGCACACTGCCACACACACACACACACTAATCATATACAGCAGTTTCCACTTGAATCCCTTTAAATCCCCTCCATGTTGTGATGTGTATGATGTGCAGAAGAGTGGAGGAAGGACAGGAGAGAGGTGTGAAGCTGGACCCGTCCTGCCTCGCTCAGTCCTCTCAGAGCAAACTGATCCTGAATAAACCCGATTACCACGCAGTGCTGCAGAGACAACAGAGAGTCCTCAACACTATGGAGCTGGTGGTGAGAACACACACACGCACTCACACACACACACACACTGCGATCACGACAACACCAGCGTTACACTCACTTTAAGCCTCATAAATCATCTGCTTTTATAATTAACGGCCCCTTATTCTTAAAAGGCACAACTGTATCGATTCAGCAGAGGATTTCAGGAAGGGAAGGCTTCAGCTGTTAACTTTCCCCCCCAGCGCACTACACCATTACGCCAAGAATACATTTCTGGAAATTCTAGGTGAAAAGCACGTCTACTTTGAAGATGCTAAAAATATTAAATTATTTTTATTTATTTTGAATTTTTTTTTTTTAATCACAACATAATAATTCCCATAGTTCCATTTGTCTTACTCCAGAGTTTTGATCTCTTTTTTTTTTTTAATTATTATTCTAAAATGACAGACAGGAAGTGATCTATGTGCTAAATATGTTCACAAGGGTTACACAAGCAGATTTTACACCTGGACCGTTGCCTGGCGGACATGTTGATTCAATAATCGCACACAGGGAGAGGGAGGGAGAGAGAGAGAGGGGAAAAAAAAACATTTTTTTTGGTTTGTATGTTTAAACTTGACCCACTTCAGGGTGGCGTGACGCACCTCCATGCTGTAACTATAACTGGATGAAAGTAAAACAGTTTTTAATAGTCAGACTGTTCGATCATTTCCGAATCAGAAACACACAGGTATGTGGAAACACCGACGAAAACCGCGTAAAATAATCCTCCAACTCTTCTAACACGCCGCCAGAAAACAGCCGTCTTAGCAAGCGGGAAAATATCTCGAGTATAGTCTAATGTATCCAGTGTTTCCTTATTATAGGATTACAATAAACCAAATAAACTTATTCCTAGACTTTGTTTATACTGTTTTCAACCTTTCAATGTTCTTATTCTACTTTCAGATAGTTTTGCTTTTCTTTCTAATAATGATTGCATATAATTTGCCAATAGAAGAGTATTTCAAGCTTGAAATGAATAAAAAAATGTCCAGGAATAGGTTTAATAATCTTACATTTGGCTTATTCTAAGCTTATAATTGGAAGTACTAGCTAAATCCAAATCTACGCAAGATATTTACACTCGCTAAGATGCCGCCCCCCAACCGTTTTTTTCATCAGTTAAACATATCGGGAGAAAATAGAAACTAGGCAGAGTTGAATAATATTTTAACTTGTATTTTAGCTTGTCCTGTGAGAAACACTGGAAACAATATGCCGCATTAATATCTTTATCAGTAGAGGACGAGGACTATGGCTACGCTGTCGTCTCCTCCCTGGAAATTCATAAACTCGTTCCGTTCCCCGGTCCGGATTAAGGCACTTCACTAGCTAATTAGCGTGCGGTGTTATTACTTTGCCTAAGCTAGCACATTTTAGGTTTCTAAGCAAACTCATGGGGCTGGAGCTTTAAATTACCCAGCGGGCTAGCTAAAGCGTTTACGATTCGCCCACTCCTGCGTACATCTTCCTCACAACCGGTACTCTGTTAAAGATTACACAACACTAAATGAGTTTTCCTTTAAAGAGAAAGGGCAGTGATGAGCGGCTTTAATTCTTACTGGGACAAAGCTAGAAAAACGTCTGGGGCTACGAACGCAGGCTGGTGGATATCTGGATCGTTAAGGTCATTTAAAAAATGATAGTTGTTCTAGGTCTATATGCTCTTCTTTTTTATATATATATATATATATATATATATATATATATTATTGCTTATTTTTATTAGTTTTCATCATAACCGCAAAATTCAAAGTCAAGTTAGATTCATTAAGATAGAGTTAACTACAAAATACACATTAAAACAGAAAGGAAAAAAAAAACTAAATTATACAGAGCTATGAAAGTTTTCAAAAAAATAAATAAAAAAAGTGTTCGAGAAATACACAAATGAAAATGTGTACAGATAGAGAGTTATATTTTATGTAGACGTGGTTCAAAAGGATCGTTACAGGTCCAAAAAAGTTTCCCAGGTCTTTGGTTTTATTTCTTAAGCCTTTTTTAAAAAATTTTATTTATTTATTTATTTATTTATTTTTAAAGAATTATGTTAAATATTCAGTGTGTAGTGTATCATTTTATAGTTTGTTTAAAGTTAATAGTCTGTTTAAATAGTTGCGCAAATGTTGGAGGGTGTCAAAAGTTTAGACACACCCATTCTTTATTTTTATTTTTCCACATTTTATAATAATAATAATAAAGTTATCAAAACTCTGGAGTAACACCAGTGGACCTATGGGAATTATGTCATGATTAAAAAATCCAAAATAATTCCTATTTTAGCATCTTCAAAGTAGACGCCATTTTCACCTAGAGTTTCCAGAGATGTATTCTTGGCGTTTTCTCACCCGATGTCTTGAGGAATTTCCCTGAGGTGCTTTTTAAACAGTATTAAAGGAGTTCCCACCGACGCCGATTTATTTATTTATTTATTTTCATTTCTTGCAGCCCCCAAAAATATGCATTATGGTGCCCCTATGTGTCTTGGATCTATTGCATTTAAATAATAATAATAATAATAATAATAATAATAATAATAAAAAATGGTGCTTCCTTAGTTAAAAGCATCTGTGCTTGAACAAACGCTGACTATCCATGTGGTTGTGTTCGTAGTTGGAGTCTCAGTGCATGATGATGAGGGCGCTCCTGTCCTTCCAGGAGGACTCTCAGTTACTGGTGCAGGAGACCAGCGCCCGACTGGGTGAGGAACGCTTTTTGGAGAAAACGTTTTCCTGTTAGAATAAAGCGATATGGCACTCAAGGGCATTGCAGTGATTTGATCACGGGGGAGTTCTTTCTTGGGCACGAAGAGAAGCCTCAAATGGTTTATTACTTTTAGGACAAGATAATTAAAACAATATGATCAATTATATGAGTAATTTTAATCATTTTTTTGGCAATAAACAGCAACATAATAAACTAAGGTTAGTGTATTCAGTGGAGAGAGCGATTCGTTAAGTGTGACATGATCACACTGATGTATTATATTTTTTATATATATATATATATATATATTAGTGTATGTGTAACTTTTCAAACTTGACACTTTTTTTTTTTCTTTTTAACCGTAGCTCGAAGCGCAGGATTCCAGGATCTCCCATCATCCCCGGTGAAGACG
>NC_071278.1:3477511-3522511 GCF_023375685.1 Ictalurus furcatus
TGTTTTTTTCCCCCCGCTCCATTTAGTACCGCCCTTCAGAAGCTGCGTAAGATATTTACACGTTTCCCAGAAGACGAAATAACAATTTAGTTTTTAATTTACATTCCCATAATGAAGCTGTTGTTGATGAAGATGAGGCAGACATATGAGAGAAAATCTTTGCAAAGCTGTTCATCCATTCATCTTCATTAAGCGCTTTATCCTGGTTAGGGTCGTGGGTGCGATGCAGGAAAACATCCTGGATGTTCATCACCGTACACACCGCATATTCACACCTAGGGGCTAAATTAGTGTCGCCACTTAATGGAGAGTCTTTAGTAAGTGGGAGGAAACCCGGGCGGACACGCGGAGAACACTGGAAATTACCGTCCGCACAGATAGGCTAGTAATTCGAGGTTAGGATTGAAACTGGAACCCGTGAAGGAAGGCGGGGAGGGGAGGGTAACGCACTGGTCACGCACTGGTAACGCAAAACAACAACTATTTACATTTTGGAAGAACAAATAATCAGTCTGTACAAGACTCCGTGGACTTTTTTGTGTGATGTTCCCGAATTTGCGATGTGAATTTATTTTATTTTTTTTTCTTTAGCGGAAAGCTACTAGAATCGTCGAAATCACATTCGCACGATGTTGTTTTGGTCTTTCGCAGCGATGTTTGTTTGTTAGTTAGTAAACGAGACCTTGTAGCTGTACCCGTGTTCGACGCACGCGAATCGAAAAGGGCTTTGGCTGAACGTGCGTCGTGATGACGTCACATGCCGCGTCTCGGCCCGAATCCACGCTAATTAAAGAATTGATCGTTGCAAGCTCCTCTGAATATTGCGAAAGTTCTCTTTCTTTCTTTCTTTCTTTCTTTCTTTCTTTGTTCATTTTCCTGGAGAGAAATCCTGGAGAGACCGATATAGGCCTACGGATTTGGATTTCACACAGATTTCATTTGACTGATGAGCTCGTTACAACACCAACCCCCCCCCCCCCCCCCCAAAAAAAAAAACCCCAAAAAAAAACCAAGTCATTATCTGCAGGATTTCTGCTCTTGTGTAGAAATTCTCCTGTGTAGAGATCACACGTACGCTGCACCTGCAGTCATTTAAGATGAGGTTGAAACAATGCTGGAGTATTCCTTTAAACAGTGCTTGGAATGACAATGAGGGGAAAACTCATTGCAGAAACTAGTAGGAGAGAGAGAGAGAGAGAGAATAAGTAAACACGACCCCAAACTTTATCTCGTGTGTGTGTGTGTGTGTGTGTTAAGAGCAGTGGTGTGATAATGAGTTCATGTTGTGGTTCATTCGCTCGCTCTCATCCTCGGCCCTCTTCTCAGATTGATTAGCTGTAGATTGCAGGAGAGAGATGTGCCGAGCGTCAGCAGAAACCACGGCCGGGTTTGTCCTGTTCTCCTGCTCGGACATCTCCCCGGCTCCCGTTTCTGTCATAGTCCAGGAGACGGTTGATCTCCTGATATTCTGGGTGTCTCTCTTTTGATGCCACAACATTGCAGAAAAATAAGTGTAGCGCTTGATTTTTAATCTGCACTCACCATTTTTTTTTTTTTGTTCTGTGTTCATGAAAGAGCTGGAAAGAATTCAACAACACAAACTCTTTATGGTTTTATTTATTTATTTATTTTTGCAGAACACAATAAGATTTTTGAAGTACCAAGTTTCAATGTAATCTGATCACAATGGCCAGAAATGTGCTGCGGTTCAGTCTTTAAACCAGTAATGCCATTGCAATGTGTGTTGTTTGTTTGTTTGTTTGTTTGTTTGTTTATTTATTTATTTTTTCTTATTAACAACTTGAGTCTCTTCAGGTTTTTTTTTTCCCTCTCTCTTCTTCTTCTTCTTCGTGCATTTTCTTAAGAATTTTTTTTATTTTTTTTTAAAAATTTGATCATCTTTCTACTTCTCTCTTTCATGTAGAAACCGGACAGTTTAACTTCGCCTAGGTCCTGAACGAGTTTCAAAATCGGACCGAGACTGTAAAACATCAGCTCCAGAGCTCCACGGCGGAGTGTAAAAGTTTGTACACCCTCAAGACGAATTGACACGAGGCCTCTCGGGTCATTCAGCGTGTTAGGTTCCTACAGACGTTCCTTCTTGCTCCAGAGAAGCACGAATGCTCAAACCTCGCATGTTAAAGGTTATGAGTAACTGACAAAAAAAAAAAAGATCAATATAAGATCCTTTCAAAAGTTTACGCACCCTTTTTTTTTCTCTCAACGTGACGCAAATACGTCTTAACGTGCATGCTTTCGAAGTATATTTTATGTGTTAATCTTTTGAGGTACAACATGCTGATCGAGTGGTCTCACGGGTGTCTTGATTTCGATGTTCGAGATCCTGATTTTGTTTTTAAAAAATGCTTTTACAGAAATATAATAATAAAATATAATGTTTCCTCGTCTTTCTTCAGGAGTATAATAAAAAACCATACATATAAAATATATATAAAACAAACAACAACATACATTTAATCCTTTTTAGCCCTTTGTAACCGACACTGATCTATTTTTCTGTAAAGTTTACCATTTTATTTATTCATTTTTTAAAAAAAAGTTAATTAGAAATAAATTGTGGTTATATGTTGGTAAGTAGAATTTCATATTCTACATTTACTCCCACACAGAAACGATAGAGGATGGAAAAATACATTTTATCTTTGCAGTTTTATTCGACCCAGCCAAAGTATATATATTTTCCTGCTTTTCTTCCCTTTCATTTATTTATTTTGGTCTTTTTGTTTTTTTCCTTTTTTCCCCTCCCAGAGATCAATTTCTACTTAAACAGTGATCATTTGACTGTTTTTTTTCCCAAGCCAGAAACGATGTAGGATAAAAACAATCCGTTTAAACTGGGTAAAATGACTCAAATATAACAGTCAGACACAGCTTTCCACACAAGTGCACACATACCAGTACCAGTATAAAAAGAAGTACAGTAGCCTAATCTTTCTGTCTTCTTCTTTTCTTGTCTTTTGTGCCTCTTTTTTGTTATATTATCCCATTTATTAACTTATTTATTTTACTTGTAGATAGATACTGTAGATGAATAGTGGTACATTTCACTTTTTTTCAACCCCAAAAAACTGCACTAGGCTGTTCTCCAACATCCACTGAGAACAGTTTAGTGTTTAACCATGTGCCATGTCAGGAGCCAAAGAAAAGGAAAAGGAAAAAAAAAAGCTAAATCAGAATGAATGATGTGAAGTGACGCAGCTGATCTAAGATGATTCCTTTTTCCTTTGTAATTTGTTAGGAGTGCCATGTAAATTTTGTTTTTTTATTAATCACTCCGAGTGATGAGTGTGGATGTGAATGAGAGTGACCACTCTGCCCCTAGAGGCTCCAGCCATTACTCCAGCCTCCGCCGTGACGTAGCCAACCCACCGCGTTGCCAGATTGCGCTCGACTCCTCGCGCGATATATCCTTGGAACTACGTTAAAAAGGAAATATTACATGAGGAGTTAACTTCACGTCGACGTTTTTAGGGACGCGTAGAAATACAAGCAGTCATTTCGTCCCAATTCTTAAGACTGTGTTGCAAGAATTCTGCTGCTTTGAAAGAAGAGGGATATTGTGGAGAATCTGGCAACCCTGGCAGCCCTAGCGAAAGGGCTGAGCGAGTGTAGCAGAGCGAAAAGGCTTTTTCGGGGCAAGCAACCGACTGGCCACTTCACTTGGATGGAGCTCAGCATGTTTACCGCGGTTCGCGTTACATTTTCAACCTAAAAATTTTTATTTTTATTTTTTTTATAAATGTTTCACGTACACACGTTGTACGAGCAACACACCAGCGCTAGCTTTAGCTCCTCTCTGCTGTGCTCTGCTCCGTTTCGGCTGTAGGCTGCATGATTTCTGTTGTGTTGCTGGCTAGTTTGGCTACAATGCTAGTTCGCTAGTTAGCTTTGTTGCTAAAGAGAGAAAAAAAAGCCAGAACAGGGGGGGTTAGAGAAATCAGATCTGCTTTTAGTGAACTCGGAATACACCGAAAACTATCCTGTGCTGCGTTATTTCTCCGTTGTTTTTGGGTCCCCCCGTACACTATTGTAGATATTATTAAACGCTCCGTAACCGTTGCGCGTTTGCAGAAAGTGAACGCTGCTTCATTATTCTTTTTTTCCTCTCTCTTCTCCAAATACTCGTTTTTCCCCCCTTTTCATTTCGTAACTATTTTCCTTTCTATTTTTTTTTAAAGAACAAACAACAATCAAATGTTGCACCGTTTAACTTTTAAACTCGTCGCATTTTAATCGGGACAAATTGAAAACATTTAAAATATAATATATACATATATATATATTTAAAAAAAAAAAAGGAAAAAAAAAACCCGAACGATGCTGCGTTCCCTATCCGGAGCACTTACTAGAGTCAATCGGTGTTTATTAATTCCTTTTGTTTGTTTAGTTTAACGCTTTGCTTGTGGAAATACATTTCACATCCAGTTTAAACAAAACAAACATTAACTCTTATTCTAACATTTTCAGAGTGTTTTAAATAGTATTAAAGGTGCAGTCGGTTTTTTTTCTTTCTTTTTTTTCCCTTTTCTTTTCTGTTTTGTTTTTACGCAGCCGCGGTACATGATCTCCCACTCGGGCACCTAACTACATCCCAGTCTCTTAGCACTAGATATCATTTGGTTTTGCGATTTGGGAGCTTGTATTTTTTATTTTGAAAGCCTGAAAGCATGGATGATCATCAGACCCGCATGCTGTCGGGACTAACCGGGCTCGGAGGACTCGGTCAGGGCGACCCGAATGACCCGGATCCGGTCCGGAAGCAGCAGGACATCGGGGACATCCTGCAGCAGATCATGGCCATCACTGATGAAAGCCTGGATGAGGCCCAAGCCAGGTATTTCTTTTTATTTCTTTATTAACAACAAAAAAAAGAAAAGAAAAGTGATGGAAATATGGAAATGTCTGATTTGCACAGGAAGGAGCACATTTGACTGTAATCTGTAACCGCCTGTAAACCCTGATGCACTTTATAACCAGGATTTGACTTAATGGAAATTATTATTATTATTATTATTATTATTATTTATTTTTCATCGTAAATCACTTGCAAAGAAAACGAGCGAGGTTTTCACGAGATTTTCCTCCAGCGTTAAGTGTTTCCTCTTGAAAACTTTTCTGGAAAGCAAACCCTCTTTAGTACGATTGGATAAGATAAGGTGAGATCAGATCAGATCAGATCAGATGAGATGACATCAGATAACACACTTATTAATCCCGGGTGGGAAATTCCAGACAGGATGCACATCGGGTCGGAAAGCGGGAGTCTCGATCAGGGCCGGGCGATATGACGGAAATATCGAATCACGATACTTATGACGACGTTTCGACACGCTTAATCACGAGGTGTAATCCGGCTGACGCACGGTCCGGCGAAAGAGCATTAAAACAAAGAAAAATCCGTTAAACTGACCTTGACGATACTTTTCTTTAGCGCCTGCGAAGACAAAAGATTAAATTTGGGAGAGGGGGGACAAAACCCGCAAAACGACGCCATCCGTTCAATAACGTTCCATTCGTGATCGTTAGAACCGTTTAAAAAAAAAAAACAAACCCATCACCATAGCGACGATATCTCCGAGAAGCGTATCGTGTAATCGTGTATCACGATATAGATATTATACGGATATATCGCCCAGCCCTGTCTACTCTCCATCCTGTGTGCTTCCGTACGTACGTATAATAAACCTAGTAAGAGTTCGAGCGTCGTCCGAGACGTTTCCAGGGAAACAGGATGCTCTGGGAAATAAACGTAAAGACGATAAAGAGGTCGTAGGAGATGAAAACGTGTTTACGAATTATTCAGTAAAACAACTTTTGTACACCCTCAGAGGCGTCGTGTGTTCTCTAGAAACTTCTTGTATTGCATCTGAAATCCCTGCCTTTACAGTACAGGTGCTGTTTTTTTTGTTGTTGTTGTTGTTTTTTGTTTGTTTGCATTCAAGATAGTGATAAGGAACCGCGTCGAATAAAGGACCGGCGTCGGATCTTAAAAGTGAAGAGATCTGTCCTTGAAAGCGTAACGCGAGGTCTGAAAGTGGTTTAAGTGGCACTTGGAACGTCTTCCTTCGTTTTTATTCGGTTCTGCGTAAATGAGATCGTACACTTTTCTTTATAAAGGTGTCCTGTTGGATTATGTGACATTGATGGTAAAAGGTAATATTTTCAAAAGCAATAAATACACTCTCAGGAGGGGGAGGGGGGGGGGCGAGGGTGGGGGAAAGGGTACTAAACTCTACCTTTCCTTTGTACCTTTAATATACGTCTCTCACCTGGAGATGTGGATTATAGTGCTCCTTTAAAACAGAGTTAAGCCGGATGATTCGTTTTTAAGCTTTAAAGATCTCGAGGTTCACTACATGCTTGGGGTTTTGTTTTTTGTTTTTTTTTCCCTTCAGTAAAAGATGATAAACTAAAGGTACTTTTTTTTTTTTTTTGGTCCTGAGTGTGTATTTTAATGTTTCTCCAGAGGAACAAACTGAAGAACCCTTGAGGGAACCGTTCTGTTTGCGAGAGCGTGCAGCCCGAGATGCTCGTGATGTTCAGGTTTTATGTGTGGATGAAGAGGCAGCGTGGCTCTGTGATTAATACTTTACTGATCCCAGGAGAGAGTTCAGTTTGGAATGGGGGGGGGGGGTCTGGGATGCGAGCGGGGGGGGGGGTTGCTCGGGTTTAAAACCAAAAGGGTTCCTGAACCTTTTGGAAAGTTCTGCATAGAACCTTTTAAAAGACAAATTGAAGCACTCCTTAGAATCGAATCTTTTTGTTGTTGTTGTTTATTTATGTTTTTGTAAACGTAAATAAAATGCGACGAGAGCGAACGAGTCGTTTCAGGGAGTTGTTTTTATTTTTTTTTAAAAAGTGTGGAATTGAAATCCCAGGTCTGGAAATTCGGCGTAGAGGAGCGTTGTACGTGTCCCGTAGTCGAAACTAAGACTCGGATCATTTAAGGTCTGTTTTTTTTTGCCTTATTTTCCACATCAGCGCTGCCTCGCTAATGCTTCTCCCATTTCACCCTTTCTGTTTTAATGACGCTGTTAATGACCTCTCGTGTAATTAGTGAGAAATCTGAACACGGGGAAAGGAGAAAGGAAAAGTCAGGAGAGCCGTGTTTATTAGCCGGAGGGTACTTAACGCTTGGGTTTTTTTGTTTTATGTGAATTGAGCGGTGTGTGTGTTTGGGTGTCGGTGTCAGTGAAGGAGCCTGTTAAAAGTTGTATTTATTTATTTATTTATTTATTTATTTATTTCAGGGAGGGCGGTACGACAAAAATGTCCTATCTCGATACTTGGACATTTCTGTTAGATGCGATATCTTGCATGATAACCAGCAGCACAACAACCTCGGCATGATACTCCTGTTTACTTTGATGGTTCTTCTGCTTAAAGGTGCAATAAGTGTTTTTTCTTTCTTTCTTTCTTTTTATATATATATATATATATATATATATATATATATATATATATATATATATATATATATAATTCCTCGTTTTGTATCGATAACCTGGACGATATGTAGAACGTGATTGTAAAAACGACAGATCGAGTCGTCGTCTCAGCAGGAGTCTGTTAAATCGGCGAGAAATCCCGTCTGGAAAGCACATTTCTGGTCCAGAATGCTCGTTTGTGTTTCGATGCGCGTCCTGTCAGTCATTTTATCGACTGTACAGGCCGCCGTAGGTCCTGAGGGGCGGAGCAACAAACCATTCAAGCGTCGAGTCCCTCGTAACTGTCGAGACCTGACCCTGAAAAAAACACCTCATCTTACCTAATGCACCCTTTAATATTTACAAAGAATAAACCATTTAACACGCATTGTTTGTTTGTTTATTTATTTATTTAGGAATCGCAATAAATTACGTTTTATTAACATTTTAAAAAGGAATGGGAAAAACCTTACTATGTATTAGTGTTTATGTAAACGAATGAATTTTGTATTAATTTAAAAAAGAAAAAAGTATTTGTATTGAAGTATTATTTTAATGAAATAAAAAATATATATTTTGCCACTTTTAAATAATTTAATATTCATTATTTTAAAAGAAAGAAAGAAGGAAGAAATGTTAAAATATATCTCCTTTAAGACTAGTTCGTTTGGATAAAAATATTTTTGTTTAAAATAATTTTAAATAAAATTATATGTTTACATTTCCTCCTTTTTAAATACTGGTTCAATCATTTCTTGTTAATTATTGAACAACATGTCAAAGGAAATCTCCGTCTACGTATTAGTTCAAGTTTAATGATCGTTTCTAGTTGAAATTTTATAAGTTAAATCAATTTTTTTTTACCGTTTAGCACGTTTCGTATTTTTATAGGAAATGAAATGCGTTATTTTTCTCTGTGCCGAAGCTGAGACGTCGTTATATTTTACCCCGACTGAATTCTGTAGCTTTCATTTGCATTTATTAAACCGACATGGCTTCCTTTCTTGTTCTTTTTTCCCCCAGCTTATTTCTATAATTTATTCCAGGGGGTTCAGAAGTCCAGTTTAAAGAGATGGAATAAAAGCCAGGAGCCCTAGAGAAGTTAAAAGTACTACTCCTGACGGCTGTGAGCTCGATGCTGTTTATACTCCACCTGTTATAAAGGGTTATAAAGTGTTATACCTGCGTCGCTGCCGAGCCGTGACCACGCCGCTAACGCTAACGACGCTACCGAGAGTCCTCGCTTCGTAGGAGTATCCGATCCGATCCGACCCGACCCGACGTCGCTGCACAGCGAACATCCATCTGTTGCGCATTAGTCACATGCAGAGGAGTTTTAATGGAGCAGTTCAGCTCTGCACAAGTTTTCCCAGCGGGCCGAGCAACGCCGCGGCGCTCCGGATTCAGTCACGCTACACGGGTTTAATCTGCTGTAATGACCGTTACTTAACCTCCTGTTTCACTTCGCTCTCCTCCTTCAGGGTCTCGACGCACGCATCGCCGTAAAAGCGCTATAAAGTGCGTGTTTATCCCGAGAGCGGCGCGCGCCGTGTGTGTGTGTGTGTGTGTGTGTGTGTGTGTGCGGATGAACGAACGCGATTAATCTGCTCCCTCATTAGCATAGATAATCACGGAGTCTTAATTAAGTCATCGCCGTCACGCTGGGAGCGAAATTTCAGAACGATGTTTGTCAGAACCGCTGAACTACACGGGCAGAGCGCCGGGTTCATCCGGGCGGTTTTTTTTTTACGGTTCTTGCTCGGACGCCGTCGATTCGTTTTCTCTGACGGTTCAAAAAAAAACCGTGCACGTTCTAAGACGTTATCGTTTCCATAGTAGCAAGTCGCACAGGGACTTGCGCGTCAGAAGGGTAATAATAAGCAGAGTTCAAGAAAGTCGTCGTTGTTCGTTGAACGAAGAATCAACATGTCATGGCTTTGTCTTTCTGGAAGGAGTCTCCAGTGTCGGCGCGGTGTAACGGCCAGGAAGTTTCCCATCACGGCAGATCAGCACGGAGGAGGTTACGCTGATTCTTGGTAACATGACAAGCTGCGCTTTTTTAAAAAATATATATATTTTTAACCGTCTTCAAAATCGTAAAGAGGAAAAAGAGTGGGTGTTGAGGGATAGCTGCTGTAACACGAGTGATAACAGGCACGTTACAACGTCCAACGTAGCTAGAAACGGATAAAAAAAGCAGGACGTCCTGCGAATACGAGGAATAAAACACTTCAGGGTGCTAGCGGTTGCTAACGCTGCAGTGAGCGGATGGTTTCTTCATGGCGAGTTACAGGATCTCGACGCTTAATGTCAGGACAGTGGGTTTAGAAGTCGTAAAAGTTTTAGCGCCCTCGTATCGAGGCAGATGTTTGTCAGTAACGCTGCGTTAGCTTGGCAGAATACCGTTCGTATTATTCAAAAGCCTGAAGTAATGCAGGACGTTTTGGAGGCGGGGAAAGTTTGGCAGCGTTATTTTTCACGACGTGTTTCCGTCGGTTTTTTTCGGGATCGTGGGAAACCCCGCGGCTCGTACGAGCGCGTATCCGGGATCAGGTTCTCGGTCCTCGGCTACGGCTCGCAAATACGACGGCGAACGGATCGTCTAACGTGTGGATTAAACGCCGTCGTGGGTTCGGTAGCTGTAAAAGTTTTGGCGCCCGCAACCGCCTCTTCAGTCTGAAACATGTCACCAATCTCCAACGACGAGGCGGTTGCAGGTATACACTGTAAAAGTTTTGGCGCCCAGAGTCTTTTCCTCTCTCTCATTTATTTATTTTGAAGCCCCTGAGTCACCCACGTACGATCGTTTTGGAGGTTCGGGCTCAGATGGAACAGAAACACTCCGACCCTGTCTAAAACGATGCAGTCTGATATTGTACTGATGTTAAAGTAGCGTTAACGTTCACTTCCGGATACGTGTGCGTAGTGTTAGGGGTTCACCGAGCGGCCTCGGGCGACAGATCGGGACTGGGTTTTTGACGGGGGGGGGTTTTTTTTTTCGCGTTTCGCGGCTGTGACGTTTTGCATAACTCGGCAGTGGCGGATTTGGCTCCGTTACTGTAAGCATGACCGCCTCACGTGTCTCTATTGTAATGAAAACAGAGGACAAAAAGAAGCGATTTCGCTCAATAGTACGCAATTTTTGGATCAACGTTAATTTGACACACTCTTTAGTACATACGCGGACGTAGCCTCTAGCTTTTCTCCCCCCCCCCCCCCTTCGTGATGCTCTTTTTTTCTTTTAAATCACTGAAGGATCACGGCTGCTCTGCTATGCGTCATTAGCTCGCGTCCCCCCCCCTTTTCTCTCTTCCTCTTCACCAAACCGTTTGACCACCTGGTTCTCTTAATTAATTCGCTTCTTTTTCGACCCCCGTCCCCACCCCCCTCTCTCTCTCTCCCCCTTCCTCCTCGTCCCTCCCTCCCTGGTGTTCATCCTTTTCATTGTGTGCGGCGTGCAATCAATTCTCCTATAATGTGTGCACGAGAGCAGCTGGTCGCAAAATCGAGTTTCTATTAATGAGATGGAGGGAGGACGGCGCACGGTCTACGGTCGAGCGGTGTGTTAAAGGGGTTTCTTAAAAACGCGGGGCCACTTCCTGTTCAGACGGACCGTCGCCGCACGGTTTGGTCGCTCGTGTGCGGTTCGGACGGCGGTCGGCGTCCGAGCGCGCGTACGTTACGTACCGTTTCGTACAGGCGTCAGGATAACTCCACTACCCCTGTTAGACGTCAGTTAGGCGTCTGAGGAAACAAAACATAAGATGGATAAGCTTTGACTCGTTCTAGATGTAGAAGCGGTTCGAGGACTGGTGATCGGCGTAGCTTTATCACTCGCAGCCAGGGCTGGGCGATTTTACGGTACGATGATATCGTGAAAATAATTCTTATACCGCGATGCGCGCGTTTATACAAGATATCGTCGATATCATATGATAACGTTTACAGTTTTAACCTTGGCCGAGTTGTACCGTATATCGGGTATCGTACGTCGTACAACCGCTTTCAGGTATCGTGATATGATATTTTTGTCAAATCACCCAGCCCTACTCTGAGGAATCCTTGGAAGTCAGCGGAGGTACTTGATTTTCTGGTGTTTCCGGACTCAACGTTTTTCTTTCTTTCGAAGAAATTCAATTTTTGTTTATTTATTTATTTACCGGCTCGATTTAGCTTCCAACCCGAGCTTCCGTCCCAAACACGGACGAGTACGAGTACGGCGTCCCGGCTCAGACACGGCGTACCTTTTTTAGCCCCAGCTGTTGCGTTATTGCTTTTAGAGCATAAAGAATGTTATTTTAAAACGAACAAAGGCCGCGTTGTCTGCAGGCGTGATGCGACTCGCTCGTAATGTTTTGCATAACTCTCTGCCAGAGACTCGGTTACTAAGAGGAAGTCTGTATCGGATTAGTATCGGGTATCGGCCCACGCTCGCGGTTCTCCTGTTGGCGTTGTGTTGTGTTTCCTGTTAAAAATAGGATCGGTGATTTTTAAAACACGCCTCGGATACCGCTCTAACAAGCCTTCCTTTGTGTTGCTACGTTGTCATCAGAGTGGTTTAATGAACTGTTGCGTCATCCATAATGCATCGCACGCGTCCATCATTTTTAATTTCGAAGTGTCACTTAGAGCTCTATGTTACACGCTTTTTTTTTTTTCTTTTTTTTTTTTTTTTAATGGGCTGGTGGGTTTTTGTCACGCGCAGAATATTTTAAGTTTAAAGTGAAATGAATTCTAATTAAACCCGATTCTGACACACACACACACACACACACACACACACACACACACACACACACACACACACACGCACACACACGCACACACACGGCGAACGTCAGTATTTATAATTAACGCGTGATCTTCAGTGGGATGCGAGATTAGTTTTTTTTCTTTTTCCTTCTTTCTTTCGTTAACGTTTTCCGAGGTTACCCACAATGCCGTTCGACTCCCTGCTGATAATGCCGCTACTGGAAATGTATCTCTCCTTGGAGAGAGAGCAATGCGGCGGCGCTTTAACCTTTTTGCCTGTTTTCCAGCTCTCTTATCTCTTATCCACGCCGCTCAACCAGATCAGCTTCCAACCCCTTCAGCGTTTGACGATGATCTCGCTGTCGGTGTGTAGAGCTCGCTACCTAGCTCAGCGACGCATTGCATTGTGGGACTTGGAGTCCAGCAGTTTGTTCGATCGTTGGAACTAGCGGTTTATCGACAAAAATCCACACGGGTCGGTTTTTCCCCCGGTCGCGGGAGCGGCTGAGAAGGGTCCGCCGTCGTTATTACGTGGTACGAGAGCGGCCTCTAGAGGCGAAACTTATCGCCGACTGATTTCGTCGTGTTATTCGAAGTGTTTTTTGATTGTTTTTGGACGTCTTTATTCTGATTTGTTATTTGAAGTGTTACTTTTCTGTTCGGTTTGGACGTGTATCTTTTTATTTACTTTTATATTCATTAATAGGTAAGATATATGAATATTTATTTCATCTAGAAACCGTTCCGTACATTTTGACGGTGCAGTCAGTGCTGTTTATTTTTTATTTTTTAAGTTCAGCAGTATTTCACTTTGAGTGCTTTGTGTTTTCATTCAGTATCAGTTTTAAAAACGAATCGGTCGAGTCGTCGGTTATCGGCAGGTCGGTCCCGCCCGACTTACATATCGCTATCGGGAAAATCCGGTAGAATCGTTCGACTAAACCCCGTCGTGACGTCAGCGCGACCCGCCAAGTGCAACACCGACCAAACAGATCGTCACCGGACTCGCTAAACGTAGCACGGATATTTCACCATCGTCAGATTTAACGTACGTGTTTTCGGCGTTCCTTCAAACACGTCGTGCTCTTGAGCTCGCTGGGGCTTTCTGCGAACTCGCTTGGTGCATCGGCAGCGTTTCTATACGTTCGAAACGACCTAACGAGCAAATCCGAGCTGTCGGATCTCCTCTCGGCAGGATAATAAAGAGAAGCGCGCGTCAGCTCGGAGCACTTTCTCTCACACACACGCACACAAAAATAAATCGACACTGACGACGGTTTTAAAGGGAAAAACGTCTCGGTGCAGGTCAGAACCTGTCGATAGCGCCTGCATACAAACAAGGATGGGTTTTGGGAGGGGGGATGTGGGGGCGTGCGACGCCAAACAAGCCAGCTAATTTCCTTTCTGTAATCAGTGTAGCTATTTATAGTCCAATCGATTCATAACATCACAGAATGTATAGGGTTAGATTATAAATATCTCCTTGTTTTTTGGAGACGATTGGAAAGGGTGGTTCGATTCGAGCGATCAAAGATCAAATCGACAGCCCGTTTATGTAAGAGATCTTATGATCCCTCCGATATCTCGGAGAAGTGTATCGGACGCAGTTAATCCCGGTGTGGAGATCATCTCGTGGTCGTATCGTACAGCCCCAGGAACACACCGGGTTCGGTGACGCGACCCGGCGGGAAATGTTTTGATGACCCGAATGCGACCGTGACGTCGCGAGTCCATACTCGCGGCTGCGATGTAATTAAATATCGTTTGCACGGGAAGGCGATAAAGTGAGCCGAAATCGTCATGACGATGGATGAAGAGATACCGAGTACTGACGGCTGGTTTAAAACTCTTCAGGGATTATTTCAGTGTTTTAAACCACTGACGTGATGGAGCTTGTAACACGGAAGTGTAAAATCTATCACGTGATGCATTTATTTTATTTATTACGGCAAAGATCGGAATCGCTTTACACACGCTTTTCACACGCTTTACACACGTTTTTCACACGCTTTTCACACGCTTTTCACACAGCGCGTGCACCATTTTAGTTTTCAGGCTGCATCCGAATCTCTCTCTCCCTCACTCTCTCTCCCTCACTCACTCTTTCTCTCTCTCTTTCTCTCTTTCTCACTCTCTCTTTCTCTCTCTCTTTCTCTCTTTCTCACTCTCTCTTTCTCTCTCTCTTTCTCTCTTTCTCACTCTCTCTTTCTCTCTCTCTTTCTCTCTTTCTCACTCTCTCTTTCTCTCTCTCTCTCTCTTTCTCGCTCTCTCTCTTTCTCGCTCTGTCTCTTTCGCTCTCTCTTTCTCACTCTTTCGCTTTCTCTCTCTCACTCTTTCTCACTCTTTCTCGCTCTCTCACGCTCTCACTCTTTCTCTCTCTCGCGCTCTTTCTCGCTCTCACTCTCTCTCACTCTTTCTCACTCTCTCTTTCTCACTCTGTCTTTCTCACTCTCTTTCTCTCTCACTCTTTCTCTCTCTCTCCCTCGCTCTCTTTCTCGCTCTCACTCTCTCACTCTTTCTCTTTCTCGCTCTCACTCTCTTTCACTCTCTCTCGTGCTCTCTCACACTTTCTTATTCTCTTTTTTCTTTCTCTCTCTCCCATTTTCTCTCTCCCTTTCTCTCACTCTCTCTTTCTCTCTCTCGCGCTCTTTCTCGCTCTCTCACTCTCTCACTCTTTCTCTCTCTCGCGCTCTCTCTCACTCTTTCTCTCTCACTCTTTCTCACTCTGTCTCTTTCTCACTCTCTCTTTCTCACTCTGTCTTTCTCACTCTCTTTCTCTCACTCTTTCTCTCTCTCTCCCTCGCTCTCTTTCTCGCTCTCACTCTCTCTCACTCTTTCTCTTTCTTGCTCTCACTCTCTTTCACTCTCTCTCGTGCTCTCTCACACTTTCTTATTCTCTTTTTTCTTTCTCTCTCTCCCATTTTCTCTCTCCCTTTCTCTCTCACTCTCTCTTTCTCTCTCTCGCGCTCTTTCTCGCTCTCACTCTCTCTCACTCTTTCTCTCTCACTCTTTCTCACTCTGTCTCTTTCTCACTCTGTCTTTCTCACTCTCTCACTCTTTCTCTCTCTCTCCCTCGCTCTCACTCTCTCACTCTTTCTCTTTCTCGCTCTCACTCTCTTTCACTCTCTCGTGCTCTCTCACACTTTCTTATTCTCTTTTTTCTTTCTCTCTCTCCCATTTTCTCTCTCCCTTTCTCTCTCACTCTCTCTTTCTCTCTCTGTCTCTCTCTCTCTCTCTCTCTCTCTCTCTCTCTCTCACTTCATCTCTCCTGCTGATGGATTTCAGCTGAAAACGCTGAACTAATTCCTCAGTATTGTGTGTGTGTGTGTGTGTGTATGTGTATGTGTGTATGTGTGTGTAACAGTAAGACGAGACGTAGCCCAGGTGTTAAAACGTACTCTAACTACTTGCTATCGTGCACAGTTCAGGATTATTAGCAAAACTCCGAGCTGCTACACGGCGAGTTAGTCTGTTCACTGTGGGGTTTTTTTTTTTTTTTTTTTTTTTAAACACGAGCGAAGCGAAAGAAACTGGCTCGGGTTTACACGAGACGTAACTCACTTGGAATGTCCCGATGTTGATATAAGCCGGGGGGATTTAGCAAGTTCACCAGCTCTCTGCTCCTTTTTCCCCCCCCTTTCTTTTCTTTTTCTAAAAGCTGAGGAACACGACGATTCGTCTCGTGCGATTGCGACACCGTTGAACAGATACAAGCTGGTTCAGAGTCTCAGATAATGTGTCCTGGGGGGGTGGGGGGTGGGGGGGGGGTGAAGCAGGCCCTTTCTTGACTTGCTTCATTTATTTAAGAGGAAGGTTTACCAAATGATTTTCCTGCTGAGGAACGTTAAGCGTATAGGTATTTCTATGAAGCTTCAGAACTCTTATTTATTTATTTATTTATTTATTTATTTATTTATATTCTCATTACGACACGTGAATTGGAAAGGGTTTTATTTTATTACGGTGTCGCGTCAAATCTGTCTTGTTTCGTGCGCCGTTTTTCTCCATGCGCACAAGTAAACGAATCAGAAAGCAAAAGAAGTGAAAACACGCGTAAAACTCGATTCGTTCATTGGGCAGAAGGTTAAAATGCCCGATTTTGCTGCTGCTGGGTGGGGGGTCGTGGGGGGTCGTGGGGGGGGGCACTGGGCGTCACTAGGCGTCTCGATGTTGGTGTTTCTAAGCTAGTCAGCGTTCTAGATATCACAAGCGTACGTACAGCATGTAAAGGTAAGACGTGCTAGCGTGTTTACTGTCGATACTCTGAGCGGCCATGTCAATTTGTTGCCACTTGCTGAACTCCTCGGGGTTAAGGAGACCATCCCGGGTTCCCAAATATGAGTTACGAGTCGATCGGCAGTTCTCGCAGCTCGCATCTTCAGGAAAATCGTTCACACGTCATGAACAGGTCACTTCCTGTATATGGGCCCACTGCGCTAGAGGTCATTCTGTCTTTTCAGTTCTTTTCTTTTCGTTTCTTTTGCGTTTCTAAAACCGTTCGGTTCCGAGATTTACCCGAGGTCGGTTGCACGTGTCGTTCGGAGAGCGGCGAGTCCGAGTCACGCCGGAAACACGAGCGTAAAAGATGCACGGAGGAGGTCCGCTTTCTTTTCGGCTCTCCGAACGTTTCGGGCCGGGTCTGGGGTTGAGTCGGGATGTAACCGGGGAGGCGGGAGGCGACGCCAGTGCTGGCGCTCTCCGCTGGCTGCCCTCAACCTTTCCCCCTGTGCCGTGTGTCCAGATGCTGGCCAGAGGAGGGACGAGGCGACCCCACACAGGCAGGGGGAGCCGGGGGGAGCGCGGCAGGGGGGGAATGCACCCTGCCGCTCGACTTCCAACACAGGTCAGTACAGGACTGCATGAGAAACCTCCCCCCTGCACCTCCACTTCCTCCCCTCCTCCTCCTCCTCATCATACCTCCCTCTCACTCGGGGAAAGAAAACCAGGACACGCTTGGAGTTAGTCCTGGATTTATAACTATATAAATCTATATACCCACACACACACACATGTTTAACACTGTATAGAACTAGGAGTAGATAGAAGACTTATACCTTACATTATTTCTCAGATTTTAGCTCTCTGCAATGTTTTATCTTCTCTAATCCTTCATCTGTAGGAAAGCTTTTAGATTAACGTCAGTATTAGCCGTAACCATTTTTATTTTAGACTACTCTTATTTCAGACGTGTCACATCTCATATCTGGTGTATAACCCTGAAAATGCGACTTAAATAATCTTCTCCGTAATGCCTACAGACTTGAACGAGTCTCTTTTTTTTTTTTTATTATTATTATTATTTTATTTAATTTTTTTTCCTTCCATCCCATCCGTGTTTCATCCTGTTGCTGTATTAAACCCTGAATGCATCACCTACTTCTTCTTCTCAACAGCGGGGAATAGAAAAAAAAGACGTTTTTAAAATAAATATATATATATATATATATATATATATAAACGAGAACGCTAATTAGCAGGGGTTATTTCTGGCAGCGCGTGATGCACTCGCGGGCTAATCTAAGTGCGAGGTGTCAAAGGTTATTAGGTTATTCGCATGCCTCTAGCCCTTAGGCCTGGTTCTTTCCAGAAAGCAATCTGTGTGATGTATTTATTCGCCGTGTAGATCATTTCTTTTAAAGAGGATGAATTCGTTTAGCCTTTTGTTCGGGACTGCCGTACGCGGATGAAGTGAGCGACCGTCGTGTCACTTCGCAGTCCTTTCAGTTCATCGTGTTAACTAAAGCAAACGTGTTGTGAGACCGAGACGGCGGTGGGCTTCAGCACTTTCAGCGTGTACACACACGTAGACGCTAACTCTGAGTGCGGTGTGCAGATCTCGGCGGGTCAACGCGTTTAACCCGCGAGTGTTGTTCAGGAACCATTTTTATTATTATTATTGTGAAAGTCAACACCCTTTCAGATTGAAGTAGGACAGAGCGATACGACCATATATAGTATCAGCTCGCGATACGCTTTTCTGCGATATTGGAAGTACTTTTATAATCGTAGCTGACCGAGATCGTCGAGCAATTCCTTCCTTTATGATGTCGAATCTTTTAATATATTTTTTTTCGTAGCTTCTTGATTCTGATTGGTCGGAACTCGTCGGTTCGTTTCCTTTACTAACGGCAGCTCGGGTTGACTTTAACGCGCTCGTTCCTGTTTCCATGGTAACAGCCACTTCATATGGACCCGTAGCTCCTCGTACAGCTTGTTGATACGGCGACGTTTCCTATAAGGAGACGTCTGTTTAACGTTCGTGGAAGGAGTCTACAGCGTCAGAGGTAAAGCCGTCTTCAGGACACAAGGGTTGGTGTGTGCTCAGTCTGTTTGTAGCCTCGAACCCGTTTCTAACTCTAAAAATCAGCTCCACGGGGTCCTTCGGATTCCAAATGACGTTTCTTTCGGAGCCGTCGAGTTTTCTGGATTTTCACAACAGAGCTGTTGACCGAGTTGACGTCGGTGCTTGGACCCCTAAATATAATCGCTTTGGTAGGTTTGATAATGTTGCAGTTTGCACCGTTAACAAAATAACAGTCACCCCACGACACGTCAGGCTGCATCGCCTGACCCCGTTGTTGATCGTTTTCCTATAACAGCATGCCTCCGAGTGTTTTATCCCTTACTCACGTCGATCTCCGTTAGCGATGTCGCTGTGTAATAGTGTTAAAGCGGCGGCCATCTTATTACTCTCTGTAGCCTTTCTCCAAAACAAATTTTATCCACTGTTTGTTTGTGTAAATTCATGTTTCTGTTCAACTTCCTAAACGTCTGCACTGGTGCATGTTTTCATGGATGATGATTTTTTATTTATTTATTTATTTATTTTTTGTAGTTTTATCTTCGTAATCATGTCCGGAAGGTCTTGAGATCGGCTCTCCAGCGTCCAGGACTCGTCAGGCTGACGTGACGTGTAGTGACAGGACCACACTTCAGCGGCGGAGTGAAAAGCGTGGCGTTTTCGTGTGTTGTCTGCTCTAAAGCCAGTCCGGTGTCGGGGTGTAAAGGGGAGGTGGGAAGTAGCGCTGGAGGGGGAGATGATGATGCTGCTGCCGCTGCTGCTGCTTCTTCAACAGCTTTTCTCTCCAGACAAATTAGGGCTATGCTTCATTTAACAACTCATTTAGCTGTGGAGAGGCATGGAGGACCGCTTCAGCACCCTCAATATCTCCGTTACAGGCAACCGAGGTCGCTTTAAAAAGCTCTCCGGCTTGTCACATTTATATTAATAATGTACGAAAACTCATTGTGTTTTTGTGACTCATTTGTGCATCGTCCCGTTTAGTCACGTGTGGTGTTGTGATTAATTTCCTTTGCGTTTTTTTTTTTTTTTTTGCAAGCTGAGAAACGTGCGCTGGATGCGTTGTGTAAATATTCCATACTACACAACGCTACACTATATACGTGCCACGATGTACGTTCCGGTATACGCCGGCTTCCTCCCTACACATTTTCAACAAAGTCGTACTGACTGTCTCTCTCTTCTCTGTTCTTTCATTTTATTTATTTTTTTTTTCTTTTCTTTTCTTTTATTTATTTTTTTTCCCCACTCTTTGCAGAAAACACGCGTTGAACTGCCACAGAATGAAGCCTGCTCTCTTCAGCGTGCTGTGTGAGATCAAAGAGAAGACGGGTAAGTCATTCAGTCCTTTCAACTTCACTCCGGCTCATCGTTATTCTCTCCTCCTTCTCTCTTCCTCTCGCTCTTCACTTTTAACTCTGACGCGACGCCGTTCGATGCGGAACGCGAAGACGGAGATTTTGTGCTCTCTCGCGCTCTCTCTCTCTCTCTCTCTCTTTCTTTCTTTCTTTCTTTCTTTTCGTATACATTTCCTGGAATTCAGAACGTTCCCCCCCGTCTTGAACAGTGAGTCATGGGTTTATGTGTGTATTTGCGTTGTTGTGCAGAGAGGAGGATTCTGGGTAAGCACGAGCATGGCGTACAGAGACATCCTCCCAACACGCTGAAAGCGTGCTGTGCGTAATTACAGCGCTGCGTGTCACTGCTGATTGGTTGAGGTGTGTCTGATTGCATACTCGGAAAAAACGCTGTACGGTTTTATAGCAGCTCTATAATTAAGACAAAGCATCCAGAAAGTGCTGAGGAGGGAGAGAGAGAGAGAGAGAGAGAGAGAGAGAGAGGGAGAGAGAGAGAGAGAGGGGGGGGGGGATCAACCTGCAGCTTCTCTCGTCACCGTGTGTTGTTAATTGTGTAAGTACGATAAATGTCATCACTGTGGTATAAGGGGAATAAAATACTCGGGACATTCTGTTATCAGAAAATAATCATCTTCAGGACGGTTACAGTAACTCGGATTCGCATCACGGTGTGTTTTCGTTGGTTATTTACCTGTAACGGCGTGCCCGGACGTGTTCTATTCCTCACCGAGGTTAAGCTTACTATGTAATAATGTTAAAATGGCGGCCATTTTGTGAACCCCGAGGTGAATGACCTCGGCCTGTTCCTGCTCCGCGTCGCACTCGGCCGTCGTTGATTTCTATTCTCCCAAAAACAGCACAACACCAAGGGTTTGATTCTGTACTCGTGTTAAGTAACCGTCCCCTTACTCTATTATGCCGTTATAAAGGCGGCCATTTTGTTAACCCCGATGCATTACATTCGCACAGGTAGCACAGCAGCAGCAAACCGTCGACGACTGTTCGCCGTCATCACCCCGACGTCGATTATTCTCCTATAACGGCGTGCCGGAAACGTGCTTCCTCCCTCACGCCTCTCGCTGAGGGTTTGTCCGTCCGCGGTCGCGTTTAACTTGAAGTCGTTTCCTGTTACGGCATCTGTACGCAGTCGCTCGCTCGCCGGCCGGCCTCTCTTCTTTTCTCTCGCGTATAAGTTAATACGACGGAAACACGCAGCTCGTCACGTGACCCGAGAAACCGCAGAGCAGCAGATCGTCCTTTTAGACGAAATACTTTGTTAAATAACGGCGTGCTTTTTAACCCGGTTATTATTAATCTCGAGTCCCTGTGAAACGAGATGTTACTATAGAAACCCTAACATGTTAGCCAGCGGATTAATATAATCCTGTGACTTGTCTTGCGGTTGTTATAGAAACCTTCTGACCAATCAGAATGGAGGATTTATCATCTCGCCTTCAGTACGCGTCGCTAGCTTGAGAGCACTTAATCTCAATCTAGCGTGCTACGTCTTTTTATTTATTTATTTATTTTTTTCTTTTTCTTCCTCCCCATGCCATGGCACATATATTAGAGCAGGACACACTGGGGTTTTTTAAGATCTAATTGACTTTCAGTAGAAGGAAGTGTTTTCCAGACTAAACGCAAGGCTCTGGTAGCGTTTCTCCGCACAAAGTGACGCGCCTAATGAGTTGGAGTGGAGGCTGCCTTCGCCGCGCGGCCTTGTCTTGTTTATTCAAGGCGTTTTTCACTGAGGTGCGAGATATTGCTTCGCGCTGTTGAAACGGTGGCAGCCAGGCGCATCATTAGCACCGCTTTGTGTTCATTAGGATCTTTTTATCCTTTGGTTTTTTTTCCCCCCCTCGCGAGAGTCTGGGCGCAGTCCCTTCGGCCGAGGACGAGGTCTCGAGTTACAGCGTGAAAAAGGTTGAGTGGGCTTCAGTCGGTGGTGATCTGTGAATAAACCCAGCTTCACTTTCCCGCTTAATTGGATGCAAGAAACGGGTCGAAGTGGAGGGAAGGGGGGGGGGGGGGGAGTGAAGGAGGGGTGGGAGGGTGGTGGTGGTGGTGCTGCTCTTCTCTCCTCTCCCTTCTCTCTTCCCTCCCGTCACCATGGCAACCTGCTGTCTTATTTACCTAATGTCATTCACTTTGATTTTCACATCGAGTCCGGCAGCCGAGGGCGGACCTGTGAGAGAACGAACACGCACGCACGCACACACACACACACACGCGCGCGCATGCACGTCTTGACTGCAGTTCTTTTGAGTGTTAAGGGGTAAGCGGAATGGCTGTATGGTGACGGAGTAAAGACCCAAGTCTCAGACAGAGAGGAATGAAATAAACACTCCTTTACTTTACTTCCTGTTGACACGTTTATCATCTCTCGCTCTCTTTCTCTCTCTCTCACTCTCTCTCTCTCACACTCACACACACTGACACTCACACACACACTCTCACACTGTCTGCTCAGCTCACACATTCACACATCCATGTCTCTGAGTCTCTCTCTCTCTCTCTCTCTCGTTCTTTTTTTTCTTCTTCTTTTTCTCTGTGTGATGAACAGCAGGGATAAAAAGCAGCCTGAGCTCGGGTCGGCCCTGATGTGTTTCTTTTTCTCTCTCTTGCTCTCTCTCTCTCTCTCTCTCCTCCTCAATCTCTCTCTTTCTCTGTTTTTCTTTCTTTCTGTCTCTCTGTATGTGACTCTCTCTCCTCCTCACTGCCTCCCTCCCTCCCTCTCTCTCTCTCTCTCTCTCTCTCTCTCTCTGTCTGTCTCTCTCTTTCTCTCTCTCAATTTTTTTTTGTCTCTCACCGGCCTCTTCTTTCTGTCTCTCTCTCATTCTTTCCCGCTCTCTGCATGTCTCTCTGTCTCTCTCTTCCTCTGTCTGTGTATCCTTCTCTCTCTCATTCTGTCCACTCTTCTTTCTCTCTCTCTCCCTCCCCTTCTCCCCTCTCTCTCTCTCTTTGTCTCGCTCTGTTTATCTCTTTCTGTATATCCCTTGTTTTTGCTCTGTATCTTTCTCTCTCTCTCTCATTCCGTCCCTCTCTCTGTCTCTGTATATCTTTCTTTTCGCTCTCTCTCTCTCTCTCTCTCTCTCTCCCTGTCCCCCTCCATCTGTATATTTTTCTCTTTCTCTCTCTTTCTGTCTCACCTTTCCACTATTTCTCGGTTTCAAAATTCACTTCTTTGTCTCTCTCTATTTCTTTTGTTTCTCTTTCTGTATTTCTCTCTCTCTCTCTCTCTCTCTCTTTCTTTCTTTCTCGCCCTCTCTCTCTCTCTCTGCTGAAAGAGGAGACTTTGCTGTGAACTCGGGGGCTTTGATATGATAATGGCGGGGGTGATGGGAGGACTAGCGTGGCGAGCGGTTGGGGGAAGGGATGTTGAATTCCTCTGAGCCCTGCACTTCTCCTCATTGTTAAGGAAACGCAGTGCTCCAGCGCGCCATGTGACCTGTGAGAGATTTTTTTTTATTTTTAAAAAAAAAAAAATATATATATATATAAAGATTTGTTAATTAATCTCCTCTGGAGCTGATTAAGACAATGGAAAGACGTTAAGAGTTTTTTCATTGTTCTTTTATTTCCATCTTGACGCCCCTCCACCCTTCCCCCCCCCCCCCCTTTTTTTTTTTTTTTTTTTTTTTTTTTTTTTTTTTTTACACCTTTAGTATTATCTCTGAGCGGCTGCTCGCAGCTTTCCCTTTGTCAACACGCTGACTTTTTGTTCACAGATTGAGTCATTTTTGATCGCGTTATCTCTCTCCTCCTGCGCCGTAGCCAGGAATTCATTTGGAGAGCCGGGTTATCGCGGCGAGCCCAGGCCGCCCGTTCATTACCAGTATTTGCAGCGCGAGCTGATAGAAAAATTGAAATGATTAGCTATCACGGTCATACTCGCGAAGGTGGCTGTGTGCGGACGCATCTCGGCTCGAACAGATAACGACGTGTAACTCGAGGCACATTCGAGTCCCATCATCTTCCAAGCTAAAATTAAAGACAGGGTGGGGAGAGAGAAAAGTTTTTAAGCCCCAGGTCATCTAACAGAAGCGGCGTAATTAATGTAGACCGTTGTCTTATTCCATATTTGCATGGTGTAACATTTAATCGTAACGAAGCCTTGACCTTTTACGGATGCAGAATCTCATCCCGTGTGATTTACACGGCTGCATGTGCTCGGAAATTAAACCCCAGCTTCACATTTTTATGCCGTTATGAGCTGGAAGTAAACATTAACGCCGAGCCAACACCCGCGTGTGCGCGGATGGAAAGTTTGAAGAAGTGCAGAACGAGTCCACGTAACACAATCACTCTACGTACAAAAATACCCCCCCCCCCCAAACCTCTTTTCTCCTTGTTTTTTATTTATTTATTTTATTTAAAAAAAAAAAAAAAATCTCATTTCCGTGATGAGGGAACACCTTGGCAGGCGTACGGCGTGAAGCTCCTATTAGACGTGGAATTTGTCAGAGACTCATTTGCACATTAGATTGTGTTTTTAGATGAACTCGAGTCTCGCATGTGTTCCTGCACCGCGCTTGCATCATCGAGACATTAAAAAGCAATTAATCTGATTAATAAGGAGTCATGTGACTCGTTCCTGCTGTTCCTAATGGGAAAATGCGACACGACCGCTGAACACCAGGTAGAGCCGGACGGTGTCGTCGTGTAACATCGATATCGTGATGAGTTATCTCGCCGTGCGCGTTTTGGAGCTGTTAATTACGTCAAATTGTTTTCATCTTAACGGCAAACCGTCGATGTTAAAATGCTGGGTTTAGTCGTTAATAAGGGCGAGCGAGATGCCGACAATATCACCACACCATACTTGCACGGCTAATGCTAAAGCAAAAGTCGAAAACTTTGGTTGGTTGATTTATTAAACTGAGGGGAAAAATGTTAAAAATTAAAAAATTAGTATTAAATAATAATTTGAAATAAAAGTACACTTTAAGCAATTTTAATGATTCAGAGCAAATCTGCTGCTTTGAATCGGCGCTTGTAATCAGTTAAAAAATATATAAAACTATTTGAATTGCTGATTTAAATATAGGTGTGCGTCAATTATTGGCACCCCTATGAGGGAAAAATATATTTGAAGTATATTCCCATTGATATTATACACGTTTTTTTAGTACACCTGGATGACTAAGAACAGGAAATTGTTCAACCATGACTTCCTGTTTCACAGGGGTATAAATTTGAGGTAACATACAGGCCAAATTCCCTTAGTCATTCATAACGATGGGTAAGAGCGAGGAATATAGTTGTGATGTGCGGAAAAAGGTTGTTGAGCTTCACACAATGGGACGTGTCTATAAGAAAATAGCAGAAGCATTGAAAATGGCCATTTCCACCATCAGGGCAATAATGAAGAAGTTCCAGTCAACTGGAAATGTTATGAATCGACCTGGAATTGGACGTGTGTCTATATCGTCTCAACGCACTGTGAAGAGGACGGTTCGAGCGGACAAAAAATCTCCAAGGATCACAGCTGGAGAATTGCAGGAGTTAGTTGTGTCTTGGGGTCAGAAAGTCTCCAAAACTACAATCTGAAGTCACCTGCATCACCACAAGTTGTTCGGAAGGGTTTGAAGAAAAAAGCCTCTACTCTCATCCAAAAACAAACTGGAACGTCTTCAGTTTTCCAGACACTACTGGAACTTCAAATGGGATCGGGTTCTATGGTCAGATGAAACCAAAATAGAGCTTTTTGGTAATAAACACCAGAGGTGGTTTTGGTACACAGAGAGGTAGCCATATGGAAAAGTACCTCATGTCCACGGTTAAATATGGAGGTGGATCTTTAATGTTTTGGAGCTGTTTTTCTGCCAGAGGACCTGGACATTTTGTTAGGATACATGGCATCATGGACGCTATCAAATATCAACAGATATTAAATGAAAACCTGACTGCCTCTGCCAGAAAGATTCAAATGGGCCGTGGTTGGATCGTCCAGCAGGACAATGATCCAAAACATCATCAACATCAACACAAAAATGGTTTACTGACCACAAAATCAAGGTCCTGCCATGACCATCCCAGTCCCCTGACCTGAACCCCATAGAAAACCTGTGGGGTGAACTGAAGAGGAGAGTCCACCAGCGTGGACCTCGAAATGTGAAGGATCTGCAGAGATTCTGTATGAATAACGCTCTCAGATCCCTCGCCATGTATTCTCCAACCTCCTCAGGCGTTATAAGAGAAGACTCAGAGCTGTTATCTTGGCAAAGGGAGCTAGCACAAAGTACTCACTAAAACAGTGCCAATAATTGTTGCACACCTATATTTTTTGATAAACCTGTTTAGTTTGCAATTGTTTGATATCCATGAGAGCAGAGTATTTTGGGGAAATTTTTAAACAAAAGATCAAACAGTTAAACAATAAAGACACATTTTCACAGCCTTCTTTGCTCATATTTACCAAGGGTGCCAGTATTAGTGGAGGACACTGTATGTGTTGTGTGTCATAGAAATCATATGTGTGTATCTCTCTCTCTCTCTCTCTCTCTCTCTCTATATATATATATATATATATATATATATATATATATAAGATTTTTGTGTATATGGTCCACTCCTATACCTCCTCTAATACGTTCCTCACTAAGTGGTGACTTGTCTTGGCCTGCTTGGTTTCAGAGCTCTGTAATTTGAGAAACTTGAGACTTGAACAAGATTAAATCAAGAGCTTTGCTTGTGTCCCTTCATGTCTGGAAGACCCACATTTCCTCCCGCGCTTCTCTTAGCGGGTTAGCCATCGTCCAGAGTCGGTCATGTAGAGATCCTCCGTTTCCATGACGAACGCATTCTGACAAAACGTACTATTTTTCCTCAGCCGTAGCAGAGGAAGGTAAATTATTAACCAGTCTGCATTCGGATCCTTTTCATCCCATCGGCCGGTCTGACCCCAGGGTTGTTCGGCGGTTCAGACGGGATACATTTACAGCAATGCTAATGTGCGCTGCATTACTAATAGCTCATAGTGGTGTATCAGATGTGTGTGTGTGTGTGTGTGTGTGTGTGTATACCGTAGCAGACAACACTACATTTTCTACCACGTTTCTACAGTACACATGAAACGCATGCAAAGTAGTAGAGTTGAACAGAACCAGTGTAATATTTTAATTTCATGCCTACAAAAATAAATACACTGTGAATATTTACATCACATAAAAAAAAAATAGAAAGAACATCATCGAGTTTCAGTTTGTAATTTAAAAAAAAAAAAAAAAAAAAAGGTCTTGATCTCATGATACCTGATCTCAGAAATGTGTAATGGGACTTTTAATTTATTCGAATACAAATGAAATACTATATCTATATTTATGAGTTATTCCGCAAAACTCTGACTAGGAAAAAAAAAATCAAAAGCAAACTCGTAATCCTCACTCGGAAAGTCGGGGCGGTCTCCTGAACCCCGAGCTCGGCGAGTAACGTCGAGTCAAAATGGCCGCTCACAGCACAGCGTGGTGGAAACGTCCCTGTTTTTAGGTTATTAACCTGTTCACTGTAGACAAGCGATACTTATAGCATTGGTCCCAACTTTTACTTTGACATAGCGTTCACATTGTAGAAAGGTGATCAGCAACAATATAAGGGAAATAATAATAATAATAATAATAATAATAATAATAATAAGTAGAAGAAGCTTTATTTATAAAGAAGCTTTTATACAGAAAGCATTTGTTTGCTTTACAGTACGATGGATAAAAGGTTAAATGCCGAAGGATAGAGCCTAGCATTTAATACTTTAAGAAAAAGCTAAACTAGACATCAGAACATTGAAAGATATACGACGTAGTAGTAATAATAATAATAATAATAATAATAATAAATAAAAATCACCTTTAAAAAAAATTCATTCCGCAAATGATGACGGTACATCTTAATAACAAAGCAGTCGCGCTGTATTTAATAAACCTGTAAACATTTTCTTTTAATTATTTATTTATTTATTTATTTAACGTCTAGAGAAATAATTCCAAACGGGGGAAAAAGAGGCGAGTTTTAAATAAATTCAAAAATGATCTATGACAGTATTGATGGTGGATATTATGGTGTTGGTCAGCCGTGTAGAACTCCTTATTTATGATCAAAGACGATAAAGAAGATCCGGTCATTTTATTTGTTAAAAAAATTGCATCAAATCCCGATAGAAGCCAGACAGCTGATCTGCGTGAGCACTTGTCCGGTGTACAGATTGCGTACGAAGCTCCGATACGTTTACATCGCAACAGCTGCTCCTCTCTCTTCTCTCTTTCCGAGTCCTCTGATAGATGGCGTTTTGACGCGTAGTTTTCAGGCGAGGGTGTCGGAAAGTTGTCACGTCGAAATCGCGTAAAGACGACGTCTCATTAGTCCTTAAATATCGAGCCGTTTAAAACAAACGTTTAGCTTGTTTTCCGAGCCTTCGAAGCGCATCTGCGGCTTTCACGAAGTCGTATCTGAACCTCACCCCCGGCTTAAATGATTGAATTTACATTTTATTTAATTTATTGCGTCCCTCTCAGAGCAATTAAAAGTTTCAACATTGTGTTTCCTCAGTTGATTGTGCCGCAGTAAAAGCCCCTCCAGATTTCCAGCAGGGTATAATTAGTTATGTTGCGCTGGGTGTCAGTACCAGGCTCGGTCTGTCTCGCTCAGCTTCCACTCCTGACGTCGAGTCAATCACGGGCCTAATTAAAGCTTTTTAATTATTATTCCTTCTTGAGAGAGCTTAATTTGAACCCTCCCGTTAAATTTTACGAGCTGCTGGAAACCGGAGACTTTTCCGTTTTATTTTATGATGCCGACGCTGCAGGCTCAGCGAGCAGAGAGACAGAGAGGCAGACAGGTACACAGAAAGTTGGCAGTGAAGGTATGCCAACAGACGGAGCGCTGAAAAGGTAGACACACACACACACACACACACACACACGCGCGCGCACACGCACAGGAGGACGACGATGGAAAGGTACAGGAAAGTCATTCACAAAAGGCCTGTTGTTTTGTTGTTTTTTTTGTTTTGTTTTTTTACTGCGCAGGGAATCTGAACTTTTGGCAACCGAAAACAAGAACTTTGCTTTATTTATTTATTTGTTTGTTTGTTTATTGTGTTGTTTACTACTCAGTTCTGTGGTCCAGATACTAATAATAGGTGCTCAGGGGGTGGGGCTTACAGCACTGTTGCTGAAGGGGTGTTGACTCTGTGAAGCAAAATTGATTTCTTTTGGTCTTTTGATAAAACCTTTTAATTCACTGGTCAGAAATCCTGCGATGTAAAGACGCTTTCCGAGTCAGAGCGAACGCAGAGGCGATGTTTTTCATAAATGACTCGATTAATATATTTATAGCTAGTTTAAAACATTTCCGCGTCTCTCTCATCCGTCTCTCGTTATTTCCTCTTTACTTCAGTGGTACAGCTCTGTGCTTAGGCTCAGTTTGCGCCCTGTGACTCAGTCGACTCGTAAAAACGAGTCGATTCCGAGTCGAATCGCTTCCTCGCTGCGTCGGAGTTCACGCAGAAGCGACCACGCTCAGTCGACTCGTAAAACCGAGTCGATTCCGAGTCGAATCGCTTCGTCGCTGCGTCGGAGTTCACGCAGAAGCGACCACGCTCAGTCGACTCGTAAAACCGAGTCGATTCCGAGTCGAATCGCTTCCTCGCTGCGTCGGAGTTCACGCAGAAGCGACCACGCTCAGTCGACTCGTAAAACCGAGTCGATTCCGAGTCGAATCGCTTCCTCGCTGCGTCGGAGTTCACGCAGAAGCGACCACGCTCAGTCGACTCGTAAAACCGAGTCGATTCCGAGTCGAATCGCTTCTTCGCTGCGTCGGAGTTCACTCAGAAGCGACCGCTCTCTCTCGGACTAGACTTTCTGATCCGCACCCGAGCGTGCTTGCAGCGTTCTCCTCGTCTAGAGAACCGAACCGAGGAGGAGAGCCACGTCAGTTGATTGCGCTCAGCGTTGATGAACGACCAGTGCAGCATTTATTTTCTGATTTATATGAAGTGAGTCTTCACTAATGGTGTTTTTCACTCTTGGTTCGAATACTCGAGTGAATAATCACAGGTTTGTTTTCCCACGTGGAATGATTGCGCAATTCCATACGTCATTTTTGTGCGCTAAATATATATATGTGTGTGTGTGTGTGTATGTATATGTGTGTGTGTGTGTGTGTGTGTGTGTGTGTATATATATATATATATATATAAATAATGTACATATGTATACACACACACACACACACATATATATATATCCTGAAAACGGGTTTCAAAGTGCGCGTTTTTGAAACCGACGCCGTTATCGTCTCCGTGTAAACGTACAAAAAAAAAAACCCCACGAGAATCCGTGAAAACGACGACGTGTCGCTACGCGCCCGCGTATTCCGCGTTCGGTCTGTAGGCGTGTGCGCGAGGACTTGTGCTGCTCGAGATTTTGAGTGTATTGACGCTTCTCCGGCAAAGTGTAGATGTACTGCATCACTACGACGACCAGCGGAGACGCGTTCGTTACGTACCACGCGTTATTAACCCGCGTCTACCCCGACGGAGGGCCTTCACAACCTTATCGTTATCTGTGTAATGCTCTGTTTTGGAGTAAATCTGTGTCCTTTTATTGCTAATAAAATATAGAAAGCAGACGGACTGCCAGCGTCTCACTGTTTGTTTTGTGTTCGCCGATTTTGTTCCATTTTGGTACGACGATGGTGCATTGTTAGTGCTTGAAGATTTTTTTTTCCATTCAATATTAACAAATGAACGTGCTTTGTTAACAGAATTCTGACCTGGAGCACAAGAATAAAGCTAGAAGATGGGGTTGAAAACAGAAAAATCCAGTTCCACAATTAAAAATAAAAGAAGCTCTTTATGCGCATTTATTGCGGTCTCGGTATTTATTAACCAAGGAAAATAACCCGAATCTACGCTTCACAAGCGCGAGTTTTCACAATTCCTCATGACAAGGGATTTTTTTCTCCGCGTAAATCATAAACCGTTGAAATCGTTTGAGAAACGTAAACGTTATTGTGCTTTTAATCCAGAAAAACTCGTATTAGTTTATAGTCCGGTCTTGCCCGGATCAATACGCTTATGTGCACAGACGCGTAGCATTTCTTTACGAAGTGACGTCGCCATCTACTGGCCTGGCGTGCATAATGCAGCGTTTTTTATTCGTTTTCGCGGATCCGTGTGAACGGGGGATCGTTCCGACAACGAACGCGCCGGGTAAACTTTTCCGTTTTTAGTACGTCGTCGTCGCGTAAGCACACGATAATTAAAACCCTTCCGACGTCGTGCCTTTTCGCCGGCGTTCGTCTGTGCCCTCCTTCCACGGCGTCTTACGGACGTCTCTACAATCCTCGTGTTCGCGCAGAGACGAGTACCAACGGAGTGTGCAGCAAAAATTGAGACGCTGACATTGAGGGATGGTGTTGAAGAGACCCAGATATGGCAGAAATGAAGACTTCTGATAGGCAGACATGATAAATGTATAAAGGCTGCCACCTAAATCTGCCCTATTCTATTACAGCGCAGGGATGAGCTCAGTCATGCAGACAGACAGAGACTCAAACTAAACATGTGCTAAACACAATCCTCTCTGACTCGCCCTAATGCACTCCGCTTCGCGCCACACGGAAAATAGGTAATCCCCCCCCCCTCCCCTCACCAACCCCTCTCCCATGTGCACACCTCAGTTCGATATTCTCTCAAACCAGGCGTATGACAGCGATCTGGCTCGGCCTGCGTCTCATTCCCTCCGTGCTCTTGTTTCCTGTGTGGCGCGCCGTCACTCGATCCGTTCCTCTCTCTCTCTCTCTCTCGCATTCCCTTCCGAAGGAAAAAGATCACACGAGCAGTGGGGGGTGTGTGTGTGTGTGAGAGGGGGGTGCGAGAGACAGAGAGTGCGATAGAGAGAGATTGATGAGCCTGTAAGAGCAGCAGTAATTACTCCGTGTCCATTGCCTACGCCGGATTGGCAGACGGCTAATATCACCCAGACCCCTGGCTCTGACAAACACCACCACTACCACCCCCCCCACCCCCTTCAAACCTCCTCACCCCCCCACCCTCTCCACCTCTTCACACAGTGCTCTTCAGCCTGCCGCCGCTGTGTGGGCTCCCTTCGCTTCTGTCTCATTACGTTATTCCTGGAGGAATCGGCCGAGGACGGACAATGACAAGCCGGCGCTGGCGTTTCGTTCCTTCGACCTAAACCACTGGAGGCTCTGTGATGGCTGCCAGGCCCGGAACGATGTGCTGAAATATCGATCAAGCTCAACCAACGAGTCTTGCACTATTTGAAAACAATTGCGGTCCATCATTCACATCCCTACTCGAAATGTGTGTGTGTGTGTGTGTGTGTGTGTGTGTGTGTGTGTGTGTGTGTGTGTGGGTGGGTGGGTGGGTGTTATTTCCAGCCTGGATCAGTCCAGTTGATGTTTCAGTGTTCTGCGTCTACTCTCGGTAATGACATCAGATTAAGTTCTAGACGTGATGTCTTCATTTTCCACCCGAGCGGATCTTTAGGGAGCGGGGTGGTGCGCGCATTTCAATCATACTTTTAATTATTTCGAGTAATTAATAGACGCCTCACGATTGTAAATCGCAGCGAAACAGCCGGGCGAAGTGAATCAGCAGCCCAGACGCACAGCTCCGGCGCGATGAGATCTTTTCCCCGCGTCTCACCACCACCACCACCTCCCCCCACCCCCCGTCTCGGGCCGGCGGAAGATGCCGGCGTCTCATTTAATTAAACGCGAACGTCGATGCGGCCTCGGCCGCGCCGCTTTAACCCGCGCGGATGCGACGGGGTGTTCGGATGTCACGTCGGCTCATAATCCACACTAACGAAGGATTAATTACAACCGATGAGAACCTTTTCACCTCGTTGTGAACTCGTAAGCTTAATTTGCTTTAATATCTCGCTCCCTGATGCCGAATTATGGAGCCGGGCCAAAATCGTATAGGTTTATCGAGAGGCTCTTTATTAAACCCTTTTTCTCTCTCTCTCACACACACACACACACACGCTGGTGCCGAGTTCTCGAGCCAGCGCCTGATTTTCCACCAGAAGGGATTTTTTTTCCAGCAAATTATTTTCAAAAGCTGCTGATTTGGATTCAGGAACCGGGTCTTGGGCTCGGTGCCATTCTATCCATGTGACTGTTCCAGAGGGGGGGAAAAACGTAGATCTAATTACAACCGAAAACAGAGAGAAGTTCGTTTTATTGTCATTTGCAACACAATAAAGGAGCCTCGTTTACTAACTAAGGAGTTGCTGTTAAAGGAAACTAATCAACGACAGGTTGGTGTGGTGTGGTGCGGCCCGAGTTGATTATTTCCCAGGAACGACTACGATATTTCCTCATGAAGTTAATAATATAAACGCAGTTTGCCATGAAACCTGAAAGCGCAGACTTCTCTCTCTCTCTCTCTCTCTCTCTCTCTCTCTCTCTCTCTCTCTCTCTGTGTCCGAGAGCGTGCCGATCGTTCCGAAGCTCTGACACCGGAGACTCCTTCCGTGAATGCTAAATAAACGTCTGGTTACGGACAAGTTCTTATCGGTAACTGTATGTTTTTTTTTTTTTTTGCGTTCGATGACACGTCACGTACTTCACCAGCACTACTTGAAAAGCTCTCCTCCGGGAGCTGGGCTTGAACTGGTGTTAAACCTCGTGTTAATCTCAAATAATCTGCTCGTCTCACGCAGAGGTGTCGGAAACACTTCCCCGATCAAGCTGAATCTCGCAGGTGCATACATTCATCCAGTCCGGTCATGTCTAGTGATGGAATGACACGCTTTTATGATGTGAAGACTCTTGCTTGTCCAACACTCACACACACACACACACACACAGAGTGTTGCTCTAACGCCAGGCTCTCTCGGGCCCCGTCATGCCGCTCGTTCGCTCGTTATAAATGGGAGCTGCTCCTCTGATCTATTGCTTAATTGCCACCTAATTTGCATAGCGGTGCAAATTAACGACCTCTCGAATGAGCGTTCATTTTTCACAAGGTCTTTAGGAGCTCCTTAAGAGGCGGTGCTAATTAGCACAGGAGGCAGCTGTGCTGATGAGGCACGGCTCGTTGCGAGCAAAACGCATCCTTCATCCTCGTCTTCCTCGTCCGCGGACATCTGCGGAGGCTCTGTTTTTTTTTGGGTTTTTTTTTGGGGTTTTTTTTTTCCCCTCATTGTTTTGGTTTTTTTCCCCTTTTCCCTCCCTGACCCGTGTGAGAGCGCAGACCCGTTTCGGTTTGTTTTTTGCCTTTCTCTGTCACGCTGCGGAGGGAGGCGTGTTGTCCCAGTGTCGAGGTGTGTGTATGAATCACTGGCTGAGTTAATAGTGCTGGGTCGAAGCCACGTGTTTGCTCAAGGTGTGAGCGGCGTTGTTCACACGCTAATCACATCGCGGTGTTGACACTCGCCACTGACCACTGCGTCACCCAGGAAAGCACAATGGCGTGTGTGTGATTTGAGAAGGATGTAGGGAGGGAAGTAAATGCGTTCCACAGGGCTGCAGTAGATCAGCGGCGCTTAACCTGAGCTGCTTAGTGCCGGATCTGACCCGTGGGTCGGACAGCTCACTGCTGCCTCACACAAACACACGTCAGACGATACCATGACGTGGAATCGGCACCGATACGCGTTCCCTGAGCATAATACCGCGGATCATCAGTACCATACTCGTTCCTGATTGGATGTTTGAAACATTTTTAGTTTTTTTTTGGTAACAGTACGGATTCAGACAAATGTGTAGCTCTTTATAACATTCTTCCGGTGTTTGTTCGCGAAAGCTCTTATGTTGAGATGTACGTACATGTGCGTTGAAAATAACTACATGTTAATCTGTTCGAGGCGCGTGATACATGATCAAATATCGTATCGTGATACAAGGCATCTTTACCATACAACGATATTTATGTATGATATCAAAAGCTTGGAATTATACATTTGTCTTTTTTTTTTTTTTTCCCCCATTCCCCTCCCACAGAAAGAATTATTTTATAATTGTTATTTAGGTGTTGGACGATATAACCGAGATATCGCATCACGATTCTACAAAGGCATTTTTACCATACGCGATATATATCATGATGTGTAGGTTTGATGTCAAACTCAGCAGTGTTACAGTTTAAAAAATATATATACGTTTAAAAAAAAAAAAAAAAAACCTTTCACTTTATTTAATGTCTACAAAAAAGGTTTTTTAAAAAAAATATATTTAAAACCAAATTTTTCTTTCTGGAATTAATATTAATGAATAAATACATTTATGTTATGAATTAATTAATGTAATTCATTACTAATAAATGGGAAATATTTAAGCGGTGTTGAATAAAATATTTAAGACTGAGATGAGAAAATACCGAGTCCCAGATGTTTACGGATCTTGTTTCTTTAAAAAAAAAAATAAAACATTAAATATGTAATAAGAGATCAGGATTTCTCAAAAGTGTATCGTGACATCATTTATCATGATATAAAACAATAATAAATAAAACTGTTAAAGCATTCTTTCAAAATTCCTTAAAGTCATGATATTTATTTTTGCTGAAAATTGGTAACAGCATCGATTTCCTTTTTTTTTTTTTTTTTTTTTTTTTTTCTTTTCGCGTTTATGCCGAACTCTTCTATACGCCGTCGCGTTTATGCCGAACTCTTCTATACGCCGTCGCGTTTATGCCGAACTCTTCTATACGCCGTCGCGTTTATACTGAACTCTTCTATACGCCGTCATATCAGTTTATATATATATATATATATATATATATATATATATATATATATATATATATATATATATATATATATATATATATATATATATATTTCACACACACTACCGGTTGATGCGTTCTGCTTGCTTTGAAGTTATTAAGCTGTAGATAAAGTCGATTCATTCAAGTGACCAGTTGGCTTGTTACTATGACGACTATAGCAACATATACCGTAGTTGAAAACCTGATTTAATTTTGGTAGCAAATGATTAAAAAAAAAATACATTTTATAGTTTAAAAATTCCAAAATTTTAACATCAGATGATTGTTTTTAAACAAAACAACTCAACAGTATCGTGATATCTCTGAAAAGTTCATTGTGGCTAAATGTATAATGATATTGATATTCTATTGTTGTATTGCCCAACCCCTGAGATAAGTCATGTTGATGACTCTGTGCTACTTCCTGTAGTTGGAGTACGGCCATCTGAAGTGTTTTCTTTTTTTTTTTTTCTTTTAAAGTGTGTTTGTACAGTGTCCTCCACTAATATTGGCACCCTTGGTAAATATGAGCAAGGAAAGCTGTGAAAAATTGTCTTTATTGTTTAACCTTTTGATCTTTTGTTCAAACAGTTCACAGGAATAATCTGCTCTCATGGATATCAAACAATTACAAACACAACGCAGGTTTATCCAAAAATATATCTTTTGTTAAATATAGGTGTGCAACAATTATTGGCACTGTTTTAGTGAGTACTTTGTGCTATCTCCCTTTGCCAAGATAACAGCTCTGAGTCTTCTCCTATAATGCCTGATGAGGTTGGAGAATACATGACGAGGGATCTGAGAGCGTTCCTCCATACAGAATCTCTCCAGAACCTTCACATTTCGAAGTTCACGCTGGTGGACTCTCCTCTTCAGTTCACCCCACAGGTTCTCTATGGGTTACAACTCTGGGGACTGGGATGGCCATGGCAGGACCTTGATTTTGTGATCAGTAAACCGTTTTGTGAAGCTCAACAACCTTTTGCCGCACATCACAGCTATATTCCTCGGTCTTACCCAATGTTCTGAATGACTAAGGGAATTTGGCCTATGTGTTACCTCAGATTTATACCCCTGTGAAACAGGATGTCATGGTTGAACAGTTTCCTGTTCCTAGTCACCCAGGTGTACTAAAAAAAAAGTAAAATATCAATGGGAATATAATTCAGATATATTTTTCTCATATGAATTCATGGAGTGAATTTATTTTATTTTATTTTATTTTATTTTATTTAATCCTCTTTGTCTCTGCATGCATTAAAGGAAAGTACCGTCAAACTCAGTTGAACAGTTTGTTAATTAAATTATATCTCGTGATGCGCATCGCGTATAGTAGAAACGTCCTCAAGTATCATGATACGATGATATTTTTTTTTGTCGTATCGCCCAGCCCTACATCTCTTTACATACAAGCGGTCCATATGGCGCTGTTTTACCTCACGATTAGCGATTACTGGATAGGATGATGTTATAATATCCATATCATGATAAATTGCCACTTTTCTAAAATCATGACTCGTTTGTTTGTTTGTTTGTTTATTTATTTTGTAAAGTATCATTTTTTTCCCTAACTATCCATATCTACTTATCGTGTATCGTAGAAATGATTGTACGACAGTATCGTGATTATTTGACTGATTGATTTTTATTTTGTCACATCTCATCGCCAAGCCTTAGTCACGCCGTTTCCTTCCTAACGACAGCGTAATACAGTGCGGATATATTAGTTTATCCAAGAATAGCAGGAATTTATTTGTAATTCAGCACCAGATGAAAAGCCAAGTCAAGTCCTGTCACCGAGACGCTCGTTATAAATTCAGTCATTAAAAACGAGTTACGGGTGAAATATTACATCATCGCGATCGTTTTTTAAAAACATTTTATTTATTTAAAAAAAAAAAAAAAATGTGTAAATTCCCCTAGGTGCTGTTGTACTGCGTGTTCCTTAGGACTGGTTAATGGCCGTGTAGCTCGGCACTCAGCATGCGCATGTGTTTGTAACATTTCGTTTCGTTCTCATCTCTCTCTCTCTCTCGCTCTCTCTCTCTCTCTCTCAGAATCTCCCTCCCTCTCTGTCTCTCTCTCTCTCCCTCGTTCTCTCCAGCCTTCTTCTTTGAGATTTATTGGCAGTTTCGTAATCGTTCTCGTACTCTCGCTTTCAGCCCACCGTGAACCGTGATCTTCCGATTTTTTTTTTCTTTGCCTCTCACCCCCCCCCCCCGCGCGCCCCGCCCCTTCTTCCAAACCACCCTTTTAGCCTCTTTCCGTTTGTGCTTTATGCTCTCCTTCTCTCCATCGTTTTCGTGATGTTTTTATATCACCTCCCGTGACTCCTCTTGCTTTTTATTTTCTCCTTGGTTCTCCTCTCCTCTCCCGTTCTGTTGCCCCCCCCCCCCTTCTCTCTCTCTCTCTCTCTCTCTCTCTCTCTCTCTCTCTCCCCCAGTGAAAGGCTGCGAATCCCCAAGAGAGCTGATGCAATTAAAATGCTAATCCTGTCTGTCTACAGAGAGAGCGAGGGAAGGAGGAGGGGAGGGCTGACAGCATGAGGGATTGCAGCTCACATGGAGAACTCGACTGAAATGGAGAACAGAGGGAGAGACCGGGGGGGCCGGGGAGGTGGGGAGGGGCGCACCGACACGCACACGCGCACGCCGAGAGGAGAAAGAGAGAAAGAGAGGGTGCGCTAAGGCGTACAGAGGGGGAAAAACCGCCGTCTGAGAGCCGAGCCCCGAGCTCCGAGGCGCGCCGTGATGGACTGCGTCTCCTGTAATGCACTCAAAATGGCACCATTAATATAGCGCTAGCAGCGGCGAACACAAAACCTCGTCCGTCTGCTCTTAACTCATCACCTGGACCGTACCTGAGCAGCACGGCTCCGTCGTCCACAGCTCTCAAACACACACGTTCTTCTTCTTCTTCTTCTTCTTCCTCTTATTATTATTATTATTATTATTACAATAATACGTTATGCAGCTGCTCGCGCCGAATCTTCTCCGTCACGCCTCGTCCAGAATCGTCGGTGTGATTTATCCGTTTGTTTATTTATTTATTTATTTTCATGTAACGGAAAGATATTAAGACGAGCTTGGACAGATGTGGCGCATTAAAAACGTGCATTATCTCATTAACACGTGGGCGTGCGCGTATTAACGAGCCGCGCTAATTGAAAGATTTAGCGTCTGGCTTTATTAATCCTCTTAAAGAAGGCAGAGAGGCGCTCTGGCTGCAGCCGGACGGGAAACCCGCCGAGAAGCAAAGGAGCGTATTCCTCCATTCGTCTTTGACCGTTTTGCCTTTTAATTAGTCGCTAATTACGACGGGGGGGTTTTTTTTTTTCCTTTTCCCCTTTTCCGGGGGATTTGGTGAGGTGACCGAGTGTGAATGACAGGAGGACGGGTTAATCGTCAGGTCTGTGAACCCTGGTGAATGCTGAAAGGGGGTGTTTGGGGTATGATTAGCAATCAGCAGCTTAATTGGGGTAAGTGGGGTAAATGCAGGGTCTAGTACGATTTCGGGATACACCTGGAGGGTATATTGTGTGTTCGCTATCTCTCTCGGTGTATCTCTTTCGCTCTCTCCTTCCGTGTGCGTGTGTGTGTGTGTGAGAGAGAGAGAGAGCGAGAGAAGGGGGGGCGTAGGGTTGAAGAGGCCTGTGGAGGAAGGGCGAGTGTGTGAGTCTCTTGATAAAATGGTGCCTCCTTTCTTTCACTCGTTAGTATTTTATACCTAACAGGGTTTTTTGTTTGTTTGTTTGTTTTTGTTTGCCCCCCCCCCCCAAAAAAAAACGACGTTTAAAAGCATATATTTTTTTTAACCTCCGTCGTCTTGCAGTACATGCAGAAGAAAAAAAAAAAATCTGCTATTCAAGCAAACACACTTAATGTGATTTAGTGTAGTCCCCTGTTCTTCCGTCCCAGAAAAAAAAGTTTTACTTCTCTTTTTATTGGAGTTTTACAGGCTGGGATAGAAAGAGGGGGAAAAAAAGAGAGAGGTGCATGGAGAGAAGGAAGGAGGGAGGGAGGGAGGGAGGGATGGGCGAATGAAGGTCATTAGTTCAGTCGGCTGGGTACGGCGCATTCCTGAACCGTAAGAGGGGGAGTGATGGAGAGAGAAGGAATGTAGAAGAGAGGGAGAGAGAGAGGGAGGGAAAGGGGGAAACGGGGGTAGACCTGAATGGAGGCACCCAGGAGAGGCAAGAGGGAACAAGAAAGAAACCAGAGAGGGAGGGGAAAAAAAAGTTTAAAGGAAGGAGATTGTTTAACAGAGGGAGAGGGAAAAAATTCGAAACGGAGTGTGTGTGTGTGTGTGTGTGTGTGTGTGTGTGTGTGTGTGTGTGTGTGTGAGAGAGAGAGAGAGAGGAGGGGGAGGTTCAGACTCATCTAAAAATGTGGTATCAGTTAAGTTTCGCAGGCAAGCACAAAGAGAATGTTTGATTCGTGTTTGGAAGGAAGCAGTCAGCAGATCCTCATTAGCACCACACACACACACACACTCATGAGTGATGCATGTGTGTGTGAAAGAATGAACTCTTTGAAGTTTGTGTCGCTTTGGAAACAGAGCGCGCGCACACACAAACAGAGAGCACAGGAATGTTGTCCTTCAACTGGTTTTTCTTTCCTCCTGTCTTGTGATGCACATCATAGTTCTGTATAGTGTGATGTGAACCCCTGCCGTGTGTGTGTGTGTGTGTGTGTGTGTGTCAGCAGTGTGAGAGATGTGACAGGTCTGGGGTTAATACACTGCCGGATTGCTGCGGCTGATGGCGCACGCTCTCGTATTACTGCAGCCATGCCTCATGCTCGCCTCACGCAGACATGCAGGCCCCGAGGCGGCCGACGCTGCCCTCTGCTGGACGAGAGCGGAGCGATCACATTAAACTTTACAGGAGGATGAAAGAAATAGATATATTCATATCAGATTCGGTACTCTATCTAGCGAGAAAAGATGATTATGATTGAGCATGACAGGACACAAGACCGTGTGAATTAATATGAACCGGCGTTCGCAAACATTTCGAAGAACTGTAGAGTAAACACACACGTGCATATAGATTTCCACGATTTCAAATGCTGACTGTTATAAATATTTAAACATCACGTTGACCAGAGCCACGCCCTCTCGTCCCGCAGTGTTGAGCATCCGTGGCGTGCAGGAGGAGGATCCACCCGACCCCCAGATCATGCGTCTGGATAACATGCTGCTGGCCGAGGGAGTTTCCGGTCCCGAGAAAGGCGGCGGATCGGCGGCGGCCGCGGCGGCCGCGGCGGCCGGAGGATCGCCGAACGACGGCAGCGTGGAGCACTCGGACTACAGAGCCAAACTCGCTCAGATCCGCCAGATCTACCACTCCGAGCTGGAGAAATACGAACAGGTAGGAGTGGAAGAAGCCTCGTTTCGCACAGCCGGAGCGTTTAACGCACCATGTTCCGCCATGTTTATACTGGAGCCTCACCTGAATCGGTTATTCTAGACAATACGAATCGTAGATTTACAGTCGAAATGATTCGACCCCCCCCCGTTGCTCGTCAGGTTTAATTGTCAAAAATTTCACCCGCTCGCGGCGAACAAATCAAACAAAAGCGTCGCTACTAGTTACGTTCCCGTCCGAGTTGCGGATTTAATTTATGCGAAAAATTTGAATATCGCGTAACACACGTGCGAATAAAGCACCGTTCGTTAGAGAGAAGGACATCGTCACGTCCCGGGGAAACTTCCGCGTCTCGCTCGCCGCCGTTTTTACTTTTCTGAGACCGTTATCTAATCACGTGATTTGTTGAGGCGAAGTCATGTGACTTTTTTTTTTTTGTGCGTCGAGGAATTTATTCGATGAAATATGTTTCCATCGTAGTTTATGCGCATGCCTTCTTATCGAATCGCACAGTTTTATTTATTTATTTATTTATTTTCCCCTCCATACAAATTTTGGAGGTTTTATTCACGTGGCGCTTTTTTTTTTTTTTTTTTTTTTAAAAACATGCCACGTCGCAGAATTCGCATAAAGATACGTGGATGGAAACCTAGCTCCCGATACCACCACAGAGTTAACTGTTTAACCGTTTTCCTATTTCCCAGCACGTCCCGAAGTGTTTTATTTCCCCTATACCACAGTAGGTAATATATTCAATATGATCTTCAAATAAATGATATAAACGCGAAATCGTTATATCGTCAACGTTCTAGCAGCTGATAAACGCACTGACGCTGGGGACCGCTCACGAACGTGTTCGCCACGTCGGCGATTATTCGTCTTTGTTGACCAACAGCGCTTTAAAATAAATGAATAAAACTATACGGGGCGTCCACCGTACGTGGCTGGGTAAGTTGTTACTATGGTAACGTATTGAAGTAAGCGCGTGACTTTAGAGCTGCGGTTATTAGGAACCGAATCGTTCTGACCAGTCGGATTCGAGAATTGCGCGTGAAATCAATTCGACGTGAAATCCGTCACGCTTACGGACGGTTCGATGACACTCATGATGGAGAAAAGAAAAGTTATGGATCGTAATTACAGGGCTCTGATGCATTGTGTGTATGTAATGAGAATCACAGGGCTGTGATGCAGCTGTGCGTGGTGAGTTCTGTGCAGCTGTGCTCTCTGTACTGACCCAGTTGCTCTGTGTGTGTGTGTGTGTGTGTGTGTGTGTGTGTGTGTTTCAGGCCTGCAGTGAATTCACCAACCACGTGATGAACCTGCTGAGAGAGCAGTCACGCACGAGGCCCATCTCACCCAAAGAGATCGAACGCATGGTGGCCATCATTCACCGCAAGTTCAGCTCCATCCAGATGCAGCTCAAGCAGAGCACCTGCGAGGCCGTCATGATCCTCCGCTCGCGCTTCCTCGACGCCAGGTGTGTGTGTGTGTGTGTGTGGACGACAGGGGGAAAAACAACCTTAGATAGACGAGAAGGCAAATTTACCCTGGACGCCACATATTTTTACTTTGATCCCGAGATCAGACAAGAGCCATCCCTAGCAAGCCTAGCAGGTCAGCTCAGGTTTCCCCTGAAACCTTTGGCACGCGTCGGTCGGAACCGTAAACAGCGTTACACTCTGTCAGACTTTCGAAACGGACAGGAAAAGAGGCAGAATGTTTATTTCCACGCTTAACCCGTCCCTGTTATTTTATCGGCTGAGCTGCATCATTTTAGCAGAAACGAAGGGATCAGAACGGGATCTTTTCACCGATACACAGCGTGTTCTTGACTACGGCAAAATATCCACGGTGTGATAAATTACGCCGGAGTTTTCTCAAGATGTTCTGTGACGTTTTAAGAGGTGTGGCTTGGCAGTTAGTGATGGAAAGGAGTCAGAACACACAGTGCATCACAGCTTGCTGCGTATGGGGCTGTGTACCTGCAGACCGGTCAGAGAACCCATGCTGACCCCCTGTACACCACCGAAAGCACCTACGACGTCCACGTGAGCATCAGAACTGGACCAGGCGGCAATGGAAGAATGCGGCCTGGTCTGATGAATCACGTTTTGGTTTTTTTGTACATCACGTGGATGTCCAGGTGCATGTGCGCCGCTTACCTGGGGACGAGATGGCACCAGGATGCACTATGGGAAGAAGGCAAACCAGTGGCGGAAATGTGATGCTCTGGGTAATGTTCTGCTGGGAAACCTCGTGTCCTGGCATTCCTCTGGATGTTCCTTTGACACGTACCGCCTACCTAAACATCGTTACAGACCAAATACACCCCTTCATCGCAACGGTACTATCTAACGGCGGCGGCCTCTTTCAGCAGGATAATGCGCCTTGCCACACTGCAGGAACACTTTGAGGAACGTGACAAATAATTCGAGGTGTTGACTCGGCCTCGAAATTCCCCGCATCTCGATCCGATCGAGCGTCTGTGGGACGTCCTGGACAAACGATTCCGATCCATCTCACAACTTGCACAACTTAAAGGATCTGCTGCTGACGTCTTGGTACCAGATACCACGGCACACCTTGTAGAGTCCGTGCCTCGACGGGTCCGAGCCGTTTCAACGGCACAAGGAGAGGAGGACCTACACGATGTTTTTTTTTCGTGTGTGTGTGTGTGTGTGTGTGATGCAACCTCCGGACCTGATTCTGAACGTCTGCACTGTTTTTGTTTGTTTGTTTGTTTGTTTGTTTTTGTTTTTTTTATTCGTATCTCATTGTTTTTGTTTTTTTCTTTTCTGTCCACAGACGCAAGAGACGTAACTTCAATAAGCAGGCGACGGAGGTGCTGAACGAGTATTTTTACTCGCACCTGTCCAACCCGTACCCCAGTGAGGAAGCCAAGGAGGAGCTGGCCAAAAAGTGTGGCATCACTGTGTCTCAGGTCAGAAACGCAACAGCAGCAGCAGCAGCTCCGTCACACCTGTCTGAGCAGGGATTGATGAACGTCACTAAACCCAGTCAGGAGAACCGATTCCTCACGGAAAGCCCGATTTACTCCAGGGGTCCTCTCGTAGAGGACGTAACCGCCGTCATACCTCGAGAGCCGATAGAAAACCAGTGGGCGGGGCTATAGTCTCTTGAGTCATAATACAGCATGATGGTGATTTCGTGGTACAGACCTCATGTTTGCTTGTTCTACATTGGAGTTAATATGCCATTTTTATTTGACGAAATTAAAACATGACGTGTAAAAGAGGACTTCGGGGGTTCACAAAAAAGAATTTTTCTCGAGAGCGGTTCGCAAACTACGAAAGAAAATGGCGGCTGCTGTCGATCCCCTTCACGCTCCAGTTCATAGCTTTTGAAAGTAAGGGGGTTTTAAACCCGTACGGTTTCCGTCGTGAGAGTGCTGGCGCGAGTGTGGAGTTCGCCGACACGTTAATGAAATGCAGCCAGAGAGCAAAGTTCAGTCGAGAGACTCGGCTTATTATCTACAGGAAGTTATGAAATCAGAATATCGATCTGTGAGTCATTCCTCGCTCACTGTGATGCTCACTGGCTTTCCGTCTCTCTCTCTCTCTCTCTGGATTATTCTCTTCCTCTCTCTGTTCGTTCCTTCTCTTTTTGTCTCTTCATTTTTATGGCATTATCTCACAGTTTTTTTACTTTCTCTTTTCTTTTTCTCGTTCGGCATTTCTCTCGTTCTGCTTATTTAACACTTTCCACCTCAACCTTTTCTTTCTTTCTTTCTTTCTTCCTTCCTTCAGGTTTTCCATGGGTCTTTTCAAACATCTTAAATTCCTGAATGTAAAAATAAGGCCTTCATTAGCATTGAAATCTCTTTAGATGTTATTTTCTCTCGTCGCCGATTGAGATGGTAAACCCGTGTGACCGTGTCACACTCGGAGTGAGAGAGTGTGTGTGTGTGTGTGTGTCTCATCCGTGTTTTAGAGCGGCTCGGTTCGCAGGAAACGCTCCACACCGGCTTCATCTCAGTCTGAGCTGTGAGTTTGAGTCGCTTATAC